>NC_090034.1:109387944-109417944 GCF_037176765.1 Anolis sagrei
TCTGTTGGGAGGGATTGGATTGTGCCTTCCTTAATGGCAGAAGGGGGGTCAGACTAGATGGCCCTTGGGGGTCCCTCCTGACTCAAGGATTTGCATGGTTCTATGATTATGATTTCCCTTCTCCTTTGGCAGGCTGAGCCCTTACGAGTGGTACAACCCGCACCCGTGCCTGAGGGAGAGGCACAACGTCCTGGAGAACCAGTATACGCTGGGGAAACAGCCTCTGGTTCCCAGTGGGAGGCTTCATGCAGCAGGGCTCCGAGATCATGCCTCGGGCCCTCTCCACACGATGCGTCAGGGGGGTCTGGTAAGAAGAAGGAACCTACTATTACAATATGGCAATGGGGTGCAATGAAAACCTTGTGTTTCAGGAAAGGGCCAACTTTGGCCCTCGATCCAGGTGTTTTGGACTGCAACTCCCACCATTCCTAACAACCTGAGGCCCTTTCCTTTTCCCCCTCAGCAGCCTCAGTCCCTTTCCTTTTCTCCCTCAGCAGCCTCTGTCTCTTTCATTTTAACCCTCAGCAGCCTCAGTTCCTTTCCTTTTCCCCCTCGACAGCCTCAGTCTTTTTCCTTTTCCCCCTCGGCAGTCTCAGTTCCTTTCCTTTTCCCCCTCGACAGCCTCAGTCCTTTTCCTTTTCCCCCTCGGAAGCCTCAGTTCCTTTCCTTTTCCCCCTCGGCAGCCTCAGTCCTTTTCCTTTTCCGCCTCAGCAGCCTCAGTCCTTTTCCTTTTCCCCTTCAACAGCCTCAGTCCTTTTCATTTTCCCCCCTTGGCAGCCTCAGTCCTTTCCTTTTCCCCCTCGACAGCCTCGGTCCTTTTCCTTTTTCCCCCTCGGAAGCCTCAGTTCCTTTCCTTTTCCCCCTCGGAAAGCCTCAGTTCCTTTCCTTTTCCCCCCTCGGCAGCCTCAGTTCCTTTCCTTTTCCCCCTCGGCAGCCTCAGTCCCTTTCATTTTCCCCCTCAGCAACCTCAGTCCCTTTAATTTTCCCCCTCGGCAGCCTCAGTCCTTTTCCTTTTCCACCCTCAGCAGCCTCTGTCTCTTTCATTTCCCCCCTCAGCAGCCTCAGTCCCTTTCCTTTTCCCTCTCAGCAGTCTCAGTCCCTTTCCTTTTCCCCCTCGGCAGCCTCAATCCCTTTCCTTTTCCCCCTCGGCAGTCTCAGTCCCTTTCCTTTTCTCCCTCGGCAGTCTCAGTCCCTTTCCTTTCCCCCATCTGCAGCCTCAGTCTCTTTCCTTCCTCCCCTTGGGAGTCTCAGTCCCTTTCCTTTCCCCCATCTGCAGCCTCAGTCCTTTTTTTTTTTCGCCCTCAGCAGCCTCAGTCCTTTTCATTTTCCCCCTCGACAGCCTCAGTCTCTCCCCCCCCTGCAGCTTCAGTCTCTTTCCTTTTCCCCTTCAACAGCCTCAGGCCTTGGTTCTTTTCCACCTCAGCAGCCTCAGCCACTTTCCTTTTCCTCCTCTGCAGCCTCAGTCCTTTTCATTTTCCCCCTCGGCAGCCTCAGTCCCTTTCATTTCCCCCCCTCGACAGCCTCAGTCCCTTTCCTTTTCCCCCCTCGGCAGCCTCAGTCCCTTTCATTTCCCCCCTCGACAGTCTCAGTCCCTTTCATTTCCCCCCTCGACAGCCTCAGTCCCTTTCATTTCCCCCCTCGACAGTCTCAGTCCCTTTCCTTTTCCCACTCGGCAGCCTCAGTCCTTTTCATTTTCCCCCTCGGCAGCCTCAGTCTCTTTCCCCCACCCCCCTGCCAGCCTCAGTCTCTTTCCTTTTCCCCCTCGGCAGCCTCAGTCCTTTTCCTCCTCGGCAACCTCAGTCCTTTTCATTTTCCCCCTCGACAGCCTCAGTCCCCTTTCCTTTTCCCCCTCGGAAGCATCAGTCCCTTTCCTTTTCCCCCTCGGCAGCCTCAATCCTTTTCCTTAACTGCCTCAGCAGCCTCAAACCCTTCCCTTTTCCCCCTCGGCAGCCTCGGGCCTTGTTCTTTTTCTCCTCAGCAGCCTCAGTCCCTTTCATTTTCCCCCTTGGCAACCTCAGTCCTTTTCCTTTCACCCCTCAGCAGCCTCAGTTGCTTTCATTTCCCCCCTCAGCAGCCTCAGTCCCTTTCCTTTTCCCCCTCAGCAGCCTCAGTCCTATTTCCTTTTCCGCCTCAGCAGCCTCAAACCCTTCCCTTTTCCCCCTCGGCAGCCTCGGGCCTTGTTCTTTTTCTTCTCGACAGCCTCAGTCCCTTTCATTTTCCCCCTCAGCAGCGTCAGTACTTTTCCTTTTCCGCCTCAGCAGCCTCTGTCTCTTTCATTTCCCCCCTCAGCAGCCTCAAATCCTTTCCTTTTTCCCCCTCGGCAGTCTCAGTCCCTTTCCTTTTACCCCTCAACAGCCTCTGTCTCCTTCTTTTTCCCTCTCAACAGCCTCTGTCTCTTTCCATTTCCCCCTCGGCAGTCTCTGTCCCTTTCATTTTTTCTCCTCAGCAGCCTCTGTCTCTTTTCTTTTTCTACTCAGCAGCCTCAAACCCTTTCCTTTCCCCCCTCGACAGCCTAAGTTCCTTTCATTAAGTGGCTGAGGGGGGAAAGGAAGGGGCCTGAGGCTGTTAGGAATGGTGGGAGTTGCAGTCCAAAACACTCCATAGATATTCAGTTTTTCATCCAATTCAACATACTTTGTAGCAACCACAAAAACAAAGTTTCTGGAGTAAGGCAACACACAATTCAAACAGGAAACAACACTTTCAAACCAGGAACAGATTTTGTTACGTAGTTTTATCTGTCGTTTGCAAAGTATTTTTTCTGCAATTTGCAAGATATTTATTACATGCAGTTTGCAAAATATTTATTACTGGTCGTTTTTGCAAAAATATATATTTATTTATCTCCTGTTTGCAAGACATTTATTACTCACAGTTTGCTAAATATTTATGATCTGCAGTTTGCAAGATATTTATCATTTGTGGTTGTTTCCTTTTTTGCGTTTGCTTTGATGCTTGCTAAAGTACAAAGTAGACGCAGTTGCCTTTTCTGCAAACGTGAAACTTAAGAAGTGGTTTGCAAAAACTAATCATAATCTTTATTTATAACCTGACTCAGAACGGCTTGCAAGATAAACACACAATGGTGCCATGACATATAAGATACAATACAACAATATATCAGGTCAATGCACGAAAGATAAAATCTGTTGGGATTCAACCCACACTGCCCAAGTCTCAAGTCCTCAGTGAGGAACAGTTTAGCTAGTTTAATATAGACAAGTGGTTATCAACCTTTCTAACGCCGTGACCCCTAAATACGCTTCCTCATGTTGTGGTGACCCCCAACCATAAAATTATTTTCGTTGCTCCTTTGTAACTGTAATTTTGCTCCTGTTACGAATCGTAATGTAAATATGTGATATGCAGGATGTGTTTACATTGCGCAAGACCTCCTTCACCTGCCCCGCACCCCTGCCAGCCGGCGGGAGGGCAACACAGGTGAGGGAGGCCTCGCGCAAGGTGGAGGAGCTCACCTAGAAAGCCTGGCTGTTTCCCTGGCAGCCATTTTGGGGAGGGCGGGGCCAACCGAGGTGCCTTCACGACCCCCAGAAAACGGTCCAGCGACCCCCCTGGGGGTCGCGACCTCCAGGTTGAGATCCGCTGATATAGACTAAGGCAGTGTATCTCAACCTTCCTAATGCCGCGACCCCTTCCTCATGTTGTGTTGACCCCCCAACAGTACCATTATTTTCTTTTTTCTTTAAATTAGATTTTTATTAAGTTTTCATCTATATACAGAAAGGAAAGGGAAAGGGTAACCATGGAGGGGAAGAGGGGTTTGGCGGAGGGAGTGATGGAATGGGGAGGTGTGGGGGGAGGGTCCGGGACTTCCCAAAAGTCTTCCAAGTGTCTTCATCTCGTGACGTCCTGTTGTTTCTGCCGACAATGCTTCCTTTAGTGTTCAAAATTTAAATCCACGGCATGCGGGGAATGATGCCGTGGATGGAGCGTGTCTGGATTTCAGGGAGGCCTTCTTTGACAAGGTCCCCCATGACCTTCTGGCAAGGAAACTAGTCCAAGGTGGGCGAGGCAAAACTACGGTGAGGTGGATCTGGAATTGGTTAAATGGACGAACACAGAGAGTGCTCACCAATGCTTCCTCTTCATCTTGGAAAGAAGTGACGAGTGGAGTGCCGCAGGGTTTCCGTCCTGGGCCCGGTCCTGATCAGGATCTTCATTAATGACTTAGATGAAGGGCTAGAAGGCAGGATCAGCAAGTTTGCAGACGACACCAAATTGGGAGGGATAGCCAAGACTCCAGAGGACAGGAGCAGGACTCAAAATGATCTTGACAGATTAGAGAGATGATGGGCCAAAACTAACAAAATGAAGTTCAACAGTGACAAATGCAAGATACTCCACTTTGGCAGAAAAAACGAAATGCAAAGATACAGAATGGGGGACAATGCCTGGCTCAAGAGCAGTACGTGTGAAAAAGATCTTGGAGTCCTCGTGGGGAGGAAGTTAAACATGAGCCAGGAATGTGATGTGGTGGCAAAAAGAGCCAATGGGATTTTGGCCCACATCAATAGGAGCATAGTGTCTAGATCTAAGGAAGTCCTGCTACCCCTCTATTCTGCTTTGGTGAGACCACACCTGGAATATTGTGTCCAATTCTGGGCACCACAATTCAAGAGAGATATTGAGAAGCTGGAATGTGTCCAGAGGAGGGCGACTAAAATGATCAAGGGTCTGGAGAACAAGCCCTATGAGGAGCGGCTTAGGGAACTGGGCATGTTTAGCCTGAAGAAGAGAAGGCTGAGAGGAGACATGATAGCCATGTATGAATATGTGAGAGGAAGCCACAGGGAGGAGGAGGGAGCAAGCTTCCTTTCGGCTTCCTTGGAGACTAGGACGTGGAACAATGGCTTCAAACTACAAGAGAGGAGATTCCATCTGAACATGAGGAAGAACTTCCTGACTGTGAGAGCCGTTCAGCAGTGGAACTCTCTGCCCCGGAGTGTGGTGGAGGCTCCTTCTTTGGAAACTTTTAAACAGGGGCTGGGTGGCCATCTGTCAGGGGTGATTTGAATGCAATATTCCTGCTTCTTGGCAGAATGGGATTGGACTGGATGGCCCATGAGGTCTCTTCCAACTCTAGGATGAACTTCCTGACTGTGAGAGCCGTTCAGCAGTGGAACTCTCTGCCCCAGGGGGAGTGTGGTGGAGGCTCCTTCTTTGGAAGCTTTTAAGCAGAGGCTGGATGGCCATCTGTCAGGGGTGCTTTGAATGCAATATTCCTGCTTCTTGGCAGAATGGGGTTGGACTGGGTGATGGCCCAGGAGGTCTCTTCCAACTCTTTGATTCTAGGATTCTATGAAATGCTAGACAGATCTATTTGTAGTGGAACCCCCCTTTGTTCTGATAAAGTCTTTAAACCCTATCCAATTTGTCCTTTTATTCGTTTCTTTCAGTCTTTGTGAGAGGCAATCCATTTGGATGATATCAAAAACTTTGAGGATCCAATCTTCCAAGCTTGGGATTTCTTTTCGTTTCCATACTCTGGCAAGGACTATCCTTGCCGCGGTGCTAAGTAGAAAGAGTACTTTCTCTTGATTCTTGTCCATTTTCATATTCAAAATTCCCAGTAGGTATATCTCTGGTGCTTGTTAATCTTCAGGATTTTTTGAGAGGCTTGATGTACATTCTTCCAGAACTTTTTTGCTTTTCTGCAGGCCCACCACTGGTGGCAATAAGTTCCGGTCTCCTTTCCACATTTCCAGCATTTACTTGAAATACTTTTGTTGAATTTTGCTAATTTTTCCGGTGTGTAATGCCATCGGTAAAACATCTTGTACCAATTCTCACGTAGATCACTGGCTTCTGCATATTTTAGTTTATGATTCCAAATTTCCTCCCATTCACTCATCAATATGCTGTGGCCAATATCCTTTGCCCACTTGACCTGACAATTTTTCACTTGTTCCTCCTCGGTGTCCCATGCCAGTAGCTGTTGGTAAAGGATTTTGATCAATTTTTTTGATTTTCCCATTATCCTCTCCCATATTCCCTGGGATTGATTGAAGCCTAATTTTATTTATTTATTTTATTTATTTACTATTCTTGTATTCTTGGAGCCCCCGGTGGCGCAGTGGGTTAAAGCACTGAGCTGATGAGCTTGTTGATCGAAAGATCGCAGGTTCGATTCCGGGGAGCGGCGTGAGCTTCTGCTGTCAGCCCTAGCTTCTGCCAACCTAGCAGTTCGAAAACATGCAAATGTGAGTAGATCAATAGGTACCGCTCCGGCGGGAAGGTAACAGCGCTCCATGCAGTCATGCCGGCCACATGACTTTGGAGGTGTCTACGGACAACGCTGGCTCTTCGGCTTAGAAATGGAGATGAGCACCAGAGTCCCAGAGTCAGACATGACTGGACTTAATGTCAGGGGACTACCTTTACCTTTACCTTATTCTTGTATACCGCTGTATCTCAAGCCCGAGGGCGACTCACAGCGGTTTCCAGACAGCAAACAACAAAGACAATAAAAACAGCAATAATTAATATACCACAACAGTTAAATTACACATTTCCATTACTAGCTAATAGACAAACATCAATATACCATAATCACAAAACCCATCCCCGATCGCCTCACCATCCAAGCGTGATCCAGATTCGACGTCCATTGTTCCGTTCCTATGTTCAAATTACCAGAATGGCACTGAATTACTCAAACGCCTGCACAAACATCCAGGTCTTCAACTTTCTACGGAATGTCATGAGAGATGGTGCCAACCTAACATCTACAGGAAGGGCGTTCCACAGCCGAGGAGCCACCACCGAGAAGGCCCTATCTCTCGTCCCCGCCAACCATGCTTGAGAGGCTGGCGGGATCGAGAGCAGGGCCTCCCCGGAAGATCTCAAAGTTCGGGTGGGTTCATAGGCCGAGATGCGGTCAGCTAGGTATCTTGGGCCGGAACCGTTTAGGGCTTTATAGGCCAGTACCAACACCTTGAATTTGGCCCGGTAGCAAATCGGCAGCCAGTGGAGCTGGTGCAACGGGGGTTGTGTGCTCCCTGCGCTCCGCTCCTGTTAGAATCATGGCTGCCGTGCGTTGGACTAGTTGCAGCTTCCGGGCCGTCTTCAGGGGCAGCCCCACGTAGAGAGCGTTGCAGTAGTCTAGGCGGGATGTGACCAGAGCGTGTACCACCGTGGCCAAGTCAGACTTCCCAAGATACGGGCGCAGCTGGCGCACGAGCCTGAGCTGTGCAAATGCTCCCCTGGTCACCGCCATTTTCCGTCTTCTTTGTATTCTTGGTGTATTTGGTAGTAGTTTAGCCACGAAATTTTTTTATTCATGCTTTTAATTCCCTCTAAAGATTTTAGTGTTAGATTCCCATCCATATTCTTTGTTAATAACTGTTGGTATGTCAACCAATTCTCCTCTTCCAACTCCCTTTTGTGTTTGGCTTCTACTGGGGATATATCCATAGAGGTGTCCTGTTATATCGCCTAGATTTGTATTTCTCCCATTATTTTCATTGCTACTTCATGACTGCGATTTTGCTCCTGTTATGAATTGGAATGTAAATATTTGATCTGAAGGATGCATTTTCATGCACTGGACCCAATTTGGCACAAATACCCGATACCTCCAAATTTGGATACTGGAGGGGTTGGAAGGGGAATTGATTTTGTAATTTGGGAGTTGTAGTTGCTGGGATTTATAGCTCACCTACAACAGTGTTTCTCAACCTGGGGGTCGAGACCCCTAGGGGTCTCCAAAGACCGTCAAAATATACAATATTTTCTGTTGGCAATGGGGGTTCTGTGTGGGAAGTTTGGCCCAATCCATCGTTGGTGGGGTTCAGAATGCTCTTTGATTTTAGGTGAATTATAAATCCAATCAACTATAACTCTCAAATGTCAAGCTCTATTTTCCCCGAACTCCACCAGAGTTCACATTTGGACATATTGAGTGTTCGTGCCAAGTTTGGTCCAGATCGATCATTGTTTGAGTCCACAGTGCTCTCTGGATGTAGGTGAACTACAACTCCCAAAATCAAGGTCAATGCCCATCAAACTGTTCTAGCATTTTCTGCTGGTCATAGGAGTTCTGTGTGCGAAGTCTGGTTCAATTCCATTGTTGGTAGTGTTCAGAATGCTCTTTGATTGTAGGTGAACTATAAATCCCAGCAACTACAACTCCCAAATGTCAAGCTCTATTTTCTCCAAACTCCACCAGAGTTCACATTTGGACATATTGAGTATTTGTGCCAAGTTTGGTCCAGATATGTTTGAGTCCATAGTGCTCTCTGCCTTGATATTTTGGGTTATATGTTTGAGTCCATAGCGCTCTCTGAATGTAGGTGAACTACAACTCCAAAACTCAAGGTCATTGCCCACCAAACCGTTCTAGCATTTTCTGTTGGTTGCAGGAGTTCTGTGTGCCAAGTCTGGTTCAATTCCATTGTTGGTGGAGTTCAGAATGCTCTTTGATTGTAGGTGAACTATAAATCCCAGCAACTACAACTCCCAAATGTCAAGCTCTATTTTCCCCAAACTCCACCAGAGTTCACATTTGGACATATTGAGTGTTTGTGCCAAGTTTGGTCCAGATATGTTTGAGTCCATAGTGCTCTCTGCCTTGATATTTTGGGTTATATGTTTGAGTCCATAGCGCTCTCTGGATGTAGGTGAACTACAACTCCAAAACTCAAGGTCAATGCTCACCAAACCATTCTAGCATTTTCTGTTGATCATGGGAGTTCTGTGTGCCAAGTCTGGTTCAATTCCATCGTTGGTGGAGTTCAAAATGTTCTTTGATTGTAGGTGAACTATAAATCCCATCAAGTACAACTTCCAAATGACATCAATCCTCCCCCACCAGTATTCAAATGTGGGCGTATCGGGTATTTGAGCCAAATTTGGTCCAGGAAATGAAAATACATCCAGCATATCAGATATTTATATTATGATTCATAACAGGAGCAAAATGACAGTTATGAAGTAGCAACGAAAGTAATGTTGTGGTTGGGGGTCAGCACAACAGGAGGAACTGTATTAAGGGGTCACGCCATTAGGAAGGTTGAGAACCACTGACCTACAATCCAGGAGCATCCTGGACTCCACCAACGATGGAATGGAACCAAACTTGGCACACAGAACTCCCACAACCAGCAGAAATAAAGTATTCAGGTCGGTGATCCCAGACTCTCCCTTCCCTGCCTTTCCATTCTATCTATATATATAAAAAGAGAAAGGGCGTTCAACGGGACAGCAAAACGTGAAAACTCCTGGACCAAAACTCCCCAAACTTGGTGCGCACATACCTCAACCCACAAGGTATGCACAACTCTCATCAAAATAGTAAACAACATTTCAACAAACCCACAATTTCGAAAACAAAGGGAGCATGCGCAGAGGCGCCCCGGTGCGAGTCCCCTGCCGCGCGCACATTGCCGGACAACGCTCCCTTGCCGCAAACCATGCCCCCTCCCTTCGTCGCCCCGCTCCTACCCGCCCTGACTCAATTCTTTCCTTCCTCCACTTCCTCCTCCGCTGCCGACCACGCCTCCTCCACAGAAGCCACGCCCCCTCCCTTCGCCGCCCTGCCCTTTCCCGCTCTGACTCAATCCTTCCCTCCTCCCACGACCCCTCCGTGGAAGTCACACCCCCATCCTTCGCCCCACCCCCACCCCTTCCTGCACTTCCGCTCCCTCGCCTGTCAGTCTTGCTCCCAGTACTTCCGGCGGAACCGCCATAACAACCGAGGCTTCACCGAGCGACGCGGTGGTTGCAGCCTCCTAGGCGGCGGGCCCAATCAAGGAAGAGGAAAAACATCGAAGGAAGGAAGGAAAAAGAGAAGGAAACATGGAAGCAAAGAGCGAAGGAAGGAAGGAAAGAGGTAGAGAAGGAAGAAAAGAGAGAAAGAGGAAAAGAAGAGGGATGGAAAGAAATTGGTAGAGAAAGAAGGAAGGAGAGAAGGAAAGAAAAGGAAGGAAAGAGGAGCAAAGGAAGAAGAGAAAGAAAGAGAAAGAGGGGGAAGGAAGGACAGACAAAAGGAAGAACGGAAGCAAACACCAAAGGAAGGAAGGAAGGAAGGAAAGAGGTAGAGAAGGAAGAAGAGAGAGAAAGAGGAAAAGAAGAGGGATAGAAAGAAATGGGTAGAGAAAGAAGGAAGGAGAGAAGGAAAGAAAAGGAAGGAAAGAGGAGCAAAGGAAGAAGAGAAAGAAAGAGAAAGAGGGGGGAAGGAAGGATAGACAAAAGGAAGAATGGAAGCAAACACCAAAGGAAGGAAGGAAGGAAGGAAGGAAAGAGGTAGAGAAGGAAGAAGAGAGAGAAAGAGGAAAAGAAGAGGGATAGAAAGAAATGGGTAGAGAAAGAAGGAAGGAGAGAAGGAAAGAAAAGGAAGGAAAGAGGAGCAAAGGAAGAAGAGAAAGAAAGAGAAAGAGGGGGGAAGGAAGGACAGACAAAAGGAAGAATGGAAGCAAACACCAAAGGAAGGAAGGAAGGAAGGAAAGAGGTAGAGAAGGAAGAAGAGAGAGAAAGAGGAAAAGAAGAGGGATAGAAAGAAATGGGTAGAGAAAGAAGGAAGGAGAGAAGGAAAGAAAAGGAAGGAAAGAGGAGCAAAGGAAGAAGAGAAAGAAAGAGAAAGTGGGGGGAAGAACAGACAAAAGGAAGAACGGAAGCAAACACCAAAGGAAGGAAGGAAGGAAAGAGGAAGAGAAGGAAGGAAGAGAAAGGGAAAGAAAAGAAAAAAGGAAGAAGGAAAGAGGAAGAGAAGGAAGGAAAGAGAGAAGGAAAGAAGAAAAGGGAATGAGGGAAAGAAGGAGAGAAAGAGGGAGGTAAGGTGGGCCACAGCAACGCGTGGCAGGGAAAGCTAGTTTCACAATAAGATCCAGAAATGGCAGAAAACAAATATGGGGGCGAAGACCCCCAAAGGCACCCCACCCCAATGGGAATCCCAGGCGATGTTCCTCTTTGCGAGGAAACACGGCACAGCCTGCCCTGAATTCTCCGCCTGCGGATTAAACGCTGCCCTCGTTAATTAGAAACGTCCCCCATCAATTAATCAAGGAAAGGCTTTAGTTCTAATTAAGCCGCCAATTTAGGGTTCCGGACCTCATTGTCGTCCCGCGAGGAAGGAAAAAAAGAACCGACATTCCTAAGAACAATGTTTTTGCAAAGAGGTGGATTTGCAAGGCTGGTCGGGAGGGAAATAAGCAACGCCGGCACGGTTTAATTATGATCTCACGCTCCGCAAAACCATTTCGAAGGACGCGAGCTTGGAGACGTCTCTTCAATCAAGCCATTGCTGTGGGTTCCTATTCTGTCTTTGGGACTACAACTCCCATAATGGCCCATTTCCAATCCCCTTGGCAGCCACCGCTCCACAAATGTCAATACTGACACTGAAATACAACTCCGCCTGAGCTCTGCGAGTGCAGCATTCTTCCAAATGAAGCAGAGAGTGTTTGAGGACCGGGACATCCGGAGGGAGACCAAGGGGCTTGTTTATTTATTTCTCGTGTCAGGAACAAAACAAACAGTTGTATTGAATTAAAAAACAAACAAACAAAACAAAGTTTGCAAACTTGGTAGTTGGTTAAATGTCCTTTTTTGCCCAGTCTCTGTCCCCTTGGAGTGCCTCTGGTGTTGCTGCAAGAAGCTCCTCCCTTGTGCATCATGTGGCAGGGCTCAGGTTGCATTGCAGCAGGTGGTCAGTGGTTGGCTCTTCTCCCCACTCGCATGTCATGGACTCCTCTTTGTGGCCCCATTTCTTGTGGTTGGCTCTGCATCTCGTGGTGCTAGAGTGCAGTCTGTTCAGCGCCTTCCAAGTCGCCCCGTCTTCTGTGTGCCCAGGAAGGAGTCTCTCATTGGGTATCAGCCATTGATTGACGTTCTGGGTTTGAGCCTGCCACTTTTGGACTCTCGCTTGCTGAGGTGTTCCAGTGAGTGTCTCTGGAGATCTTAGAAAACTATGTCTTAATTTAAGTTGTTGATGTGCTGGCTGATACCCAAACAGGGGATGAGCTGGAGATGTCTCTGCCTTGGTCCTTTCACTATGGTTGCTATGTCCCAGCAGAAGTAATGAAATACGGCTAGGCAGTGTCGTTTCTCCAGTGGTGTAGGGCACAGACACCCCGTGATAATGCGGCATTTCTCATTAAGAGCCGCATCCACTGTTTTAGCGTGGTGAGATGTGTTCCACACTGGGCATGCATACTCAGCAGCAGAATAGCACAGCGCAAGGGCAGATGTCTTCACTGTGTCTAGTTGTGATCCCCAGGTTGTGCCAGTCAGCTTTCGTATGATATTGCTTCTAGCACCCACTTTTTGCTTGATGTTCAGGCAGTGCTTCTTGTAGGTCAGACCACGGTCCAGAGTGACTCCCAGGGGTTTGGGTGCGCTGCAAGGCTCCAGTGGGATTCCTTCCCAGGTGATCTTCAGACCTCGTTGATAACAGGCTTGTTTATAAAGCTATTCCCCTCCCAACCCTATTCTACGCCTGCAAAACCGGGACTGTCTACAGATGTCACATGCAACTCCTGGAACGATTCCATCAGCGCTGCAGACAAATGTCAGCGTGCTGGAAGAAGAAGCAAAGACCACCAGCATTGAAGCGATGCTCCTCCACCAACTCTGCTGGACTGAATGCCACATTGTCCATCTCCCAAAGCAGTCATAATAATAATAATAATAATAATAATAATAATTCTCTTCTTGACTGAGACACAAAGTAATGGATGTGGCCATTTCACAATGAAATTTATTATTATTATTATTATTATTATTATTATTATTATTATTTCATGATTCAGGCACAAAGCAATGGATGCGACCATTACATGAAGAAATAATAATAATAATAATAATAATAATAATAATAATAATAATTCTCTTCTTGACTGAGACACAAAGTAATGGATGTGGCCATTTCACAATGAAATTTATTATTATTATTATTATTATTATTTCATGATTCAGGCACAAAGCAATGGATGCGACCATTACATGAAGAAATAATAATAATAATAATAATAATAATAATAATAATAATAATTCTCTTCCTGATGCATTGTTGTTGTTTTTGTTGTTGTGCCAGGTGGGCCTTCACGCTGATCATCATCTCCTCCTACACGGCCAACCTGGCCGCCTTCCTGACCGTCCAGCGCATGGAGGTCCCCATCGAGTCGGCCGACGACCTGGCTGACCAGACCAACATCGAGTACGGCACCATCCACGCCGGGTCCACCATGACCTTCTTCCAGGTCAGAAACAAACGTCCGACTTACAAACGACTCCTTGCTAAGAACAATGGGGCTGGACTAGATGGCCTTTGGGGGGCCCTTCCAAATCTAGGATATTATACACATACACACATATAGGCCATCCCCAAGTTACAAACACGCAACTTGCAAACAACTCACAGCTCACAAGACCAGGCATGGATTAGATGGCCTTTGGGGACCCCTTCCAAATCTAGGATATTATATCTATCATACACACACATAGGCCATCCCCGAGTTACAAACACTCAACTTGCAAACAACTCACAGCTCACAGTTAAGACCGAGGCTGGATTAGAAGACCTTTGGGGGGCCCTTCCAAATCTAGGATATTGACAAATATGTCTATAAGAATCAAGGAAAATTACTATAAAACGATATGGAGGTGGTATCTAACTCCCATTAGATTAAATCAGATTGATAAAAAATACTCAAATCAGTGTTGGAGAGGTTGTCAGGAAATAGGGACGTACCTTCATATGTGGTAGTCATGTAAAATTATACAATTTTTTTGGGAAAGCATATTCCAAGAAATAAGAGCAATAATAAAAAATAGAGATTAAGACTACACCAAAATTAGCTGTATTCCTTATACATGACAATACAATTCCATCACAAGAGGAGAAAGAATTGGTTTCTAATTTGATAATAGCAGCTAAATTGCTAATAGCAAAATACTGGAAAGGAAAAAAAAGAAATTCAATTAGAAGAATGGTATAGGGAAATTTGGAATATAGCTATTAATTAACAAATCTAGGATATTACATCTATCTCATACACACACACAGGCAATCCTCAAGTTACAAACACTCAACATGCATACTACACAGTTAAGAACAGCCCTGGTTTAGATGGCCTTTGGGCCATATTTATTATCCAAATCTAGCATAATATCTCTCTCTCTCTCTCACACACACACACACATATATCTAGGATATTATAGCTATCTCACACACACACACACACACACACACACATAGGCCATCCCCAAGTTACAAACACTCGACTTGCAAACAACTCACAGCTCACAGTTAAGACCGGGGCTGGATTAAGTGGCATTTGGGGGACCCTTCCAAATCTAGGATATTATACACACACACACACACACATATATAGGCCATCCTCAAGTTACAAACACTCGACTTGCAACAACTCACAGCTCACAGCTAAGACCGGGGCTGGACTAGATGGCCTTTGGGGGACCCTTCCAAATCTAGGATATTATACACACACACACACACACACACATATATAGGCCATCCTCAAGTTACAAACACTCGACTTGCAACAACTCACAGCTCACAGCTAAGACCGGGGCTGGACTAGATGGCCTTTGGGGGACCCTTCCAAATCTAGGATATTATACACACACACACACACACATATATAGGCCATCCTCAAGTTACAAACACTCGACTTGCAAACAACTCACAGCTCACAGCTAAGACCGGGGCTGGACTAGATGGCCTTTGGGGGACCCTTCCAAATCTAGGATATTATACACACACACACACACACACATATATAGGCCATCCTCAAGTTACAAACACTCGACTTGCAAACAACTCACAGCTCACAGCTAAGACCGGGGCTGGACTAGATGGCCTTTGGGGGACCCTTCCAAATCTAGGATATTATACACACACACACACACACACATATATAGGCCATCCTCAAGTTACAAACACTCGACTTGCAAACAACTCACAGCTCACAGCTAAGACCGGGGCTGGACTAGATGGCCTTTGGGGGACCCTTCCAAATCTAGGATATTATACACACACACACACACACATATATAGGCCATCCTCAAGTTACAAACACTCGACTTGCAACAACTCACAGCTCACAGCTAAGACCGGGGCTGGACTAGATGGCCTTTGGGGGACCCTTCCAAATCTAGGATATTATACACACACACACACACACATATATAGGCCATCCTCAAGTTACAAACACTCGACTTGCAAACAACTCACAGCTCACAGCTAAGACCGGGGCTGGACTAGATGGCCTTTGGGGGACCCTTCCAAATCTAGGATATTATACACACACACACACACACATAGGCCATCCCCAAGTTACAAACACCCGACTTGCAAACAACTCACAGCTCACAGCTAAGACCGGGGCTGGACTAGATGGCCTTTGGGGGACCCTTCCAAATCTAGGATATTATACACACACACACACACACATAGGCCATCCCCAAGTTACAAACACCCGACTTGCAAACAACTCACAGCTCACAGCTAAGACCGGGGCTGGACTAGATGGCCTTTGGGGGACCCTTCCAAATCTAGGATATTATACACACACACACACACACATAGGCCATCCCCAAGTTACAAACACCCGACTTGCAAACAACTCACAGCTCACAGCTAAGACCGGGGCTGGACTAGATGGCCTTTGGGGGACCCTTCCAAATCTAGGATATTATACACACACACACACACACATAGGCCATCCCCAAGTTACAAACACCCGACTTGCAAACAACTTACAGCTCACAGCTAAGACCGGGGCTGGACTAGATGGCCTTTGGGGGACCCTTCCAAATCTAGGATATTATACACACACACACACACACACACATATATAGGTCATCCCCAAGTTACAAACACTCGACTTGCAAACAACTCACAGCTCACAGTTAAGACCGGGGCTGGATTAGATGGCCTTTGGGGGCCCCCTTCCAAATCTAGGATAATATATCTATCTCATACACACACACACACACACACACACACACAGGCCATCCTCAAGTTACAAGCACTCAACATACAAACTACACACAGTTAAGAACGGGCCTGGTATAGATGGCCTTTGGGGGTCCCTTCCAAATCTAGGATATTATATCTCTCTCATACACACACACACACACACACATATATAGGCCATCCCCAAGTCACAAACACTCAATGTGCAAACAACTCACAGTTAAGAACGGGGCTGGTTTAGATGGCCTTTGGGAGTCCCTTCCAAATCTATGATAATATATCTACAGGCCATCCCCGAGTTGCAAATATCCGATTTGCAAATGACTCCTAATTAAGAACAGGGCTGGACTGGATGGCCTTTGGGGGTCCCTTCCAAATCTAGGATAATATATCTATCATACACACACACACACACACACACACACACATACATATGTACATACATATACACACACAAACATAAAGGCCATCCTTGAGTTAGAAATGTTGGACTTGCGAACGACTCCTATTTAAGAACGAGGCTGGACTGAATAGCCTTTGGGGCTCCCTTCCAAATCTATGATACTATATCTATCTCATTCACACACACACACACACACACACACACACACACACAAAGGCCTTGTTAAGAACAGGGCAGGACTGGATGGCCTTTGGGGCTCCCTTCCAAATCTATGATACTATATCTATCTCATTCACACACACACACACACACACACACACACACACAAAGGCCTTGTTAAGAATAGGGCTGGACTGGATGGCCTTTGGGGTTCCCTTCCAAAGCTATAGTATATCTTATTACGCACACACACATATACAGGCCGTCCTTGAGTTTAAAACGTCCAATTTGCAAATGACTCCTAATTAAGAACGGGGTTGGACTGGATGGCCTTTGGGGGCTTCTTTCAACTCCATGATTCTATATCATAATCAGTCATGTCTATTATATCTATGGCTGAATGGCCATCTGTCAGGAGGGATCAGATGGTGCCTTCATGGCAGAATAGAGTGGACTGGGTGGCTTTCTTTGGGGAGGGGTGGTCTCTTTGAACTCTAGGATTCTATGGAAGTCATTAAGCAGAGACTGGATGGTCATCTGTTGGGAAGGAGGGGGTAGAAGGGGGCTGGACTGGATGGCCTTTGGGGTTCCCTTGCAAAGCTATAGTATATCTCATCACGCACACACACATATGCAGGCCGCCTTGACCTGATTGTGTCCCTTTTGCTCCAGAAGAAAACACATTTCCCCTGCAAAGCCCCCAGGGAAATAATCTCATCGGAGCCCATTGCCGGGTTTTGCTGGACGGCTGGACCGACCTTCAGCGGTCACTCTGGCCGGAATCTGGCTCCGTTCCTTTGCTTTTATCCTGAGGTCACGCCATGCATCCCACGGAAGCGCAGGTGCCAAGGGGTCCGCTGCATGGCTGCCCCTTGCCCGCAAAGGACACTTTTGGGGGGGGGGGGGTAGTTGGAGGTTTCCATGGCGACGGTCGCCAAGGTGGCAGTGACCGGTCCCCCCCCTCTCCCTCCCTCTCTCCTCTTGTCTCCGTCCTGCTCTCCGTTGCCCTGACAACCCGTCTCCGTAGTAACAGCAGCCTTTGCTCCCGGAGACGGAGACGTTAATGAAGGGGAATCGATCAATAAACAAGGCGGGCGATGGACGGAGGGACGGACAATGCCTTTCGGGGGGACAGAAGGACATTCCGGCTGACCAAGAGCCTTCCCTGGACACAACGGCATCCGGAATGTCTATTTGTCATATAAGGCACTGGCTTTTGGGGGACAGAAAAAGAGGAAAATACTAAAATGACATGTCCTGCCTTTGATCCTGGGACCAGGGAACAGTGTGCTGCTTAGCTTGGAAGCCAAGTATCAATGCATCAATCAATCAATCAATCAATCAGTCCAAACACTATATTCTTGTCCACTTTGGAATCCAGCGTAGATCCCAGCCAAACAAGGCTCAAAAATATTAGTAACAGGAAGACTTAATGGTAGTAATAATAATAGTAGTAGTAGTAGTAGTGATAATAATAATAATAATAATCATAATCATAATCATAATCATAATCATAATCATAATAAACTAGCTGTAACCACCACGCGTTGCTGTGGCCAACCTTCCCTCCCTCTTTTTCTCTTTCGTTCCCTTTTTTCTTTCCATCTCTCTTTCCTTCTGTCTCTTTCTCTTCCCTTCCCCTCTTTTCTTTCCCTCCCACTTTCTCTTCTTTCTTTCTTTCTTTCTTTCTTTCTTTCTTTCTTTCTCTCCTTCCTTCTCTTTTCTTTTCTTCTCTTTCCTTCCTTCCCTTCCTTCCCCCCTTTTCTTTCCCTCCCTCTTTCTCTCCTTCTTTCTTTCTCTCCTTCCTTCTCTTTCCTTCTTTCCTTCTCTCTTTCCTTCCTTCTCTTCCCTTCCTTCCCCCCTTTCTTTCCCTCCCTCTTTCTCTTCTTTCTTTCTCTCCTTCTCTTTTCTTCTTTCCTTCACTCCTTCCTTCTCTTCCCTCCCTCTCCCCCTTTTCTTTCCCTCCCTCTTTTCTTTCTTTCTCTCCTTCCTTCTCTTTCTTTCCTTCACTCTTTCCTTCTTCCCTTCCTTCCCCCTTTCTTTCCCTCCCCTTTTCTCTCCTTTCTTTCTCTCCTTCCTTCTCTTTTCTTCTTTCCTTCTCTCCTTCCTTCCTTCTCTTCCTCTTCCTTTCCTCCCCCTTCTCTTTCCCTCCCACTTTCTCTTCTTTCTTTCCTTCTTTCCTTCTTTCCTTCCTTTGCTTCTCTCCTTCTTTCCTTCCTTCTCTTCCTCTTCCCTTCCTTCCCCCTTTCTTTCCCTCCCCTTTTCTCTCCTTTCTTTCTCTCCTTCCTTCTCTTTTCTTCTTTCCTTCTCTCCTTCCTTCCTTCTCTTCCTATTCCTTTCCTTCCCCTACTCTTTCCCTCCCACTTTCTCTTCTTTCTTTCCTTCTTTCCTTCCTTTGCTTCTCTCCTTCTTTCCTTCCTTCTCTTCCTCTTCCCTTCCTTCCCCTTTTTCTTTCCCTTCCTCTTTTTCTTGGACTGCAACTCCCAGCAGTCCTCCCGAGCAATCTACCTACCTACCTATCTCTATGTAATCTATCTAACTGGAGGATTGCTGGGAGTTGCAGTCCAGGAATAGGAAATGGGAGACACAAAGCAATGGATGCGACTATTACATAAAGAAATAATAATAATAATAATAATAATAATAATTCTCTTCTTGATTGAGGCACAAAGTAATGGATGCGGCCATTTCACAATGAAATTATTATTCTTTTTATTATTATTATTTCATGATTCAGGAACAAAGCAATGGATGCGACTATTACATAAAGCAATAATAATAATAATAATAATAATAATAATAATAATAATAATAATAATAATAATTCTCTTCTTGATTGAGGCACAAAGTAATGGATGCGGCCATTTCACAATGAAATTATTATTATTCTTATTATTTCATGATTCAGGAACAAAGCAATGGATGCGACTATTACATAAAGAAATAATAATAATAATAATAATAATAATAATAATAATAATAATAATAATAATTCTCTTCTTGATTGAGGCACAAAGTAATGGATGCGGCCATTTCACAATGAAATTATTATTATTCTTATTATTTCATGATTCAGGAACAAAGCAATGGATGCGACTATTACATAAAGAAATAATAATAATAATAATAATAATAATAATAATAATAATAATAATTCTCTTCTTGATTGAGGCACAAAGTAATGGATGCGGCCATTTCACAATGAAATTATTATTATTCTTATTATTTCATGATTCAGGAACAAAGCAATGGATGCGACTATTACATGAAGAAATAATAGTAATAACAATAATAATAATAATAATAATAATAATAATAATAATAATTCTCTTCTTGATGGATGTGGCCATTTCACAATGAAATTATTATTCTTATTCTTATTTCATGATTCAGGAACAAAGCAATGGATGCAACTATTACATGAAGAAATAATAAGAATAATAATACTCTTCTTGATAGAGGCACAAAGTAATGGATGTGGCCATTTCACAATGAAATTATTATTCTTATTATTATTTCATGATTCGGGAACAAAGCAATGGATGCGACTATTACATGGAGAAATAATAATAATAATAATAATAATAATAATAATAATAATTCTCCTCCTGATTGGGGCACAATGCAATGGAGGTGGCTATTGCATAATGAAAGTATGATTATTATTATTTCTTGATTCAGATACAAAACAATGAATTTGACCATTACATTAAAAAATAATAATCTCTTCTTCATTTATTGAATAATAAATAAATAAATAAATAAATAAATAAATTGAGGCACAAAGCAATGGATGTGGCTATTGCATGAAGAAGTTATTATTATTATTATTATTATTATTATCATCATCTTCTTGATTGTGGCACAAAGCAATGGATGTGGCCATTGCTTGAAGAAATAATAATAATAATAATAATAATAATAATAATAATAATAATAATAATTTCATTGTGCAATGGCCACATCCATTACTTTGTGTCTCAATCAATTCTCTTCCTGATTGAGGCACAAAGCAATGGATGCGACCATTACATGAGGAAATAATAATAATCTCTTTTTGACTGAGGCACAAACAATGGATGTGACCATTGCATGAAGAAATAATAATAATTCTCTTCAAGAGATACAAAGCAATGGATGCGACCATTACATGAAGAAACAATATAATCTCTTTTTGTTTGAGGCACAAAGCAAAGGATATGCCCATTGCATGAAGAAATAATAATAATTCTCTTCAAGAGATACAAAGCAATAGATGCAACCATTACATGAGGAAATAATATAATCTATTTTTGATTCAGGCACAAAGCAATGGATGTGTCCATTGTATGAAGAAATAATAATAATTCTCTTCAGGAGATACAAAGCAATGGATGCGACCATTACATGAGGAAATAATGATCTCTTCTTGATTGAGGCACAAAGCAATGGATGTGTCCATTGCATGAAGAAATAATAATAATTCCCTTCAGGAGATGCAAAGCGGTGGATGCGACCATTACATGAGGAAATAATAATAATCTCTTTTTGACTGAGGCACAAAACAATGGATGTGCCCATTGCATGAAGAAATAATAATAATTCTCTTCAAGAGATACAAAGCAATAGATGCGACCATTACATGAGGAAATAATAATAATCTCTTTTTGATTGAGGCACAAAGCAATGGATGTGTCCATTGCATGAAGAAATAATAATAATTCTCTTCAAGAGATACAAAGCAATGGATGCGACCATTACATGAGGAAATAATAATAATCTCTTTTTGATTGAGGCACAAACAATGGATGTGTCCATTGCATGAAGAAATAATAATAATTCTCTTCAGGAGATGCAAAGCAATGGATGCGACCATTACATGAGGAAATAATAATAATCTCTTTTTGATTGAGGCACAAACAATGGATGTGTCCATTGCATGAAGAAATAATAATAATTCTCTTCAGGAGATACAAAGCAATGGATGCGACCATTACATGAGGAAATCATAATAATCTCTTTTTGATTGAGGCACAAAGCAAAGGATATGCCCATTGCATGAAGAAATAATAATAATTCTCTTCAGGAGATACAAAGCAATGGATGCGACCATTACATGAGGAAATAATAATAATCTCTTTTTGACTGAGGCACAAAACAATAGATGTGCCCATTGCATGAAGAAATAATAATAATTCTCTTCAGGAGATGCAAAGCAATGGATGCGACCATTACATGAGGAAATAATAATAATCTCTTTTTGACTGAGGCACAAAACAATAGATGTGCCCATTGCATGAAGAAATAATAATAATTCCCTTCAGGAGATGCAAAGCAATGGATGCGACCATTACATGAGGAAATAATAATAATCTCTTTTTGATTGAGGCACAAAACAATGGATGTGTCCATTGCATGAAGAAATAATAATAATTCTCTTCAAGAGATACAAAGCAATGGATGCGACCATTACATGAGGAAATAATATAATCTCCTTTTGATTGAGGCACAAAACAATGGATGCGACCATTGCATGAAGAAATAATAATAATTCTCTTCAAGAGATACAAAGCAATGGATGCGACTATTACATGAGGAAATAATATAATCTCTTTTTGATTGAGGCACAAAACAATGGATGCGACCATTGCATGAAGAAATAATAATTATTCTCTTCAAGAGATACAAAACAATGGATGCGACTATTACATGAGGAAATAATATAATCTCTTTTTGATTGAGGCACAAAACAATAGATGTGCCCATTGCATGAAGAAATAATAATAATTCCCTTCAGGAGATGCAAAGCAATGGATGCGACCATTGCATGAGGAAATAATATAATCTCTTTTTGTTTGAAGCACAAAGCAAAGGATATGCCCATTGCATGAAGAAATAATAATAATTCTCTTCAAGAGATACAAAGCAATGGATGCGACCATTACATGAGGAAATAATATAATCTCTTTTTGATTGAGGCACAAAACAATGGATGCGACCATTGCATGAAGAAATAATAATTATTCTCTTCAAGAGATACAAAACAATGGATGCGACTATTACATGAGGAAATAATAATAATCTCTTTTTGATTGAGGCACAAAACAATGGATGTGACCATTGCATGAAGAAATAATAATAATTCCCTTCAGGAGATGCAAAGCAATGGATGCGACCATTACATGAGGAAATAATAATAATCTCTTTTTGATTGAGGCACAAAACAATGGATGTGTCCATTGCATGAAGAAATAATAATAATTCTCTTCAAGAGATACAAAGCAATGGATGCGACCATTACATGAGGAAATAATATAATCTCCTTTTGATTGAGGCACAAAACAATGGATGCGACCATTGCATGAAGAAATAATAATAATTCTCTTCAAGAGATACAAAGCAATGGATGCGACTATTACATGAGGAAATAATATAATCTCTTTTTGATTGAGGCACAAAACAATAGATGTGCCCATTGCATGAAGAAATAATAATAATTCCCTTCAGGAGATGCAAAGCAATGGATGCGACCATTGCATGAGGAAATAATATAATCTCTTTTTGTTTGAAGCACAAAGCAAAGGATATGCCCATTGCATGAAGAAATAATAATAATTCTCTTCAAGAGATACAAAGCAATGGATGCGACCATTACATGAGGAAATAATATAATCTCTTTTTGATTGAGGCACAAAACAATGGATGCGACCATTGCATGAAGAAATAATAATTATTCTCTTCAAGAGATACAAAACAATGGATGCGACTATTACATGAGGAAATAATAATAATCTCTTTTTGATTGAGGCACAAAACAATGGATGTGACCATTGCATGAAGAAATAATAATAATTCCCTTCAGGAGATGCAAAGCAATGGATGCGACCATTGCATGAGGAAATAATATAATCTCTTTTTGTTTGAAGCACAAAGCAAAGGATATGCCCATTGCATGAAGAAATAATAATAATTCTCTTCAAGAGATACAAAGCAATGGATGCGACCATTACATGAGGAAATTATATAATCTCTTTTTGATTGAGGCACAAAACAATGGATGCGACCATTGCATGAAGAAATAATAATAATTCTCTTCAAGAGATGCAAAGCAATGGATGCGACCATTACATGAGGAAATAATAATAATCTCTTTTTGATTGAGGCACAAAACAATGGATGTGACCATTGCATGAAGAAATAATAATAATAATAATTCACTTCTTGATTGAGACACACCTGCTGCATATAGAACCCTAGAGTTGGGTGGGACCCCAAGGTCCATCTGGTCTGTCCTGCATTTATGACTCAGGACCAGAAATGGTGTTCCATAGTGTGAAAATGTCCTCTGACCGGCTTCCCTCCCTCTCTCTGTTTCCGGGCAGAACTCCCGGTACCAGACGTACCAGCGGATGTGGAACTACATGCACTCCAAGCAGCCGAGCGTCTTTGTCAAGAGCACGGAGGAGGGCATCGCCCGCGTCCTCAACTCCAAGTACGCCTTCCTGCTGGAGAGCACCATGAACGAGTACCACCGGCGCCTCAACTGCAACCTCACCCAGATCGGGGGCCTGCTGGACACCAAGGGCTACGGCATCGGCATGCCCCTTGGTCAGTGGCCCAAGAGGGCGAGGTCAAGGGGTGGGCGGGCACTTCTTCTCAGGCCTGGGGCCACTGAGGCCATCTCGCCTGATCCTGCCTTGGTGGGAGGTCGCCCCAGCTGCAGGTTTTGTCCTTGGGGATCACATTGTGACATTGCAGGTCATGACTGGAGCTTCTTGTTGTTGTTATTTGTACCCCACATTATGCCACTGCAGGTCATGACTAGGGCTTCCTGTTGTTGTTGTTGTTGTTGTTGTTATTCATATCCCACATTGTGCCACTGCAGGTCATGATTGGGGCTTGTTGTTGTTGTTGTTGTTGTTGTTGTTATGCATACCCCATATTGTGCCGCTACAGGTCATGATTAAGGCTTCCTGTTGTTGTTGTTGTTGTTGTTGTTGTTGTTGTTATTTGTACCCCACATTGTGCCACTGCAGGTCATGACTGGGGCTTGTTGTTGTTGTTGTCATTCTTATTATTCTTACTATTCATAACCCACATTGTGCCATTGCAAGTCATGACTGGGACTTCCTGTTGTTGTTGTTATTTGTACCCCACCTTGTGCCACTGCAGGTCATGACTAGGGCTTGTTGTTGTTGTTGTTGTTGTTGTTATTATTATTATTCTTATTATTCATACCCCACATTGTGCCGCTGCAGATCATGACTGGGGCTTCTTGTTGCTGTTGTTGTTGTTGTTGTTGTTATGTGTACCCCACATTGTGCCGTTGCAGGTCATGACTGGGGCTTCCTGTTGTTGTTGTTGTTGTTGTTGTTATTCATACCCCACATTGTGCCGTTGCACGTCATGACTGGGGCTTCCTGCTGTTGTTGTTGTTGTTATTTGTACCCCACATTGTGCCACTGCAGGTCATGACTAGGGCTTGTTGTTGTTGTTGTTGTTGTTATTCTTATTATTCATACCCCACATTGTGCCGCTGCAGATCATGACATGGGCTTGTTGTTGTTGTTGTTGTTGTTATTTGTACCCCACATTGTGCTGATGCAGGTCATGACTGGGGCTTGTTGTTGTTGTTGTTATTCTTATTATTCATACCCCACATTGTGCCGTTGCAGGTCATGACTGGGGCTTCCTGTTGTTGTTGTTGTTGTTTGTACCCCACATTGTGCCACTGCAGGTCATGACTAGGGCTTCCTGTTGTTGTTGTTATTATTATTCATACTCCACATTGTGCTGTTGCAGGTCATGACTGGGGCTTCCTGTTGTTGTTGTTGTTGTTCTTATTATTCATATCCCACATTGTGCCGCTATAGGTCATGACTGGGGCTTCCTGTTGTTGTTATTTGTACCTCACATTGTGCTGATGCAGGTCACGACTGGGGCTTGTTGTTGTTGTTATTCTTATTATTCTTACTATTCATACCCCACAACAACTGGCGCTTCCTGTTGTTGTGGTTGTGGTTGTTGTTGTTGTTGTTGTTGTTGTTGTTGTTATTTGTACCCCATACTGTGCTGCTCCAAGTCATGACTGGGGCTTGTTGTTGTTGCTATTATTCTTGTTGTTATTTGTACCCCACATTGTGCCACTGCAGGTCATGACTGGGGCTTGTTGCTGTTGTTGTTGTTGTTGTTGTTATTCTTATTATTTACACTCCCCCCCCATTGTGCTTCTGCGGGTCACTGCTGTGGCTTCCTATTATTATGTTTATGGTTTGTGTTTGTGTTAATGTATACCCCACAATGTACTTCTGTGGATTTCTTTGACCTTTCTGGGTCCATTCATGCTAAACCCATAGACTTGGTCCTAAATGAGTGAGGGTCCATCCAATTAACCCTTGCAACCGAGCTGCATGCAGATGTCTCCTGTCTGTCCGGCGGCCCTTTTTGGGGCTGATGTGGACGCACGGAGCAAACGCCCAGGAAGCGATGGGACTGGGCCTGAGTCTCATGCCTTTGCCCTCTATCTGCGCCAGGCTCTCCGTTCCGCGACGAGATCACGCTGGCCATCCTCCAGCTGCAGGAGAACAACCGGCTGGAGATCCTCAAGCGGAAGTGGTGGGAGGGCAGCAAGTGCCCCAAGGAGGAGGACCACCGGGCCAAAGGTCAGCGGTCAGCAGAAGGAGACTGGGTGGCTGGGTGGATGGGGGACCCCAACAGGGCCGTAGCCAGAAAATTTTTTTGGGAAGGGTTGAAATTTGGGGGGGGGGGTTGAAAATTTCACAGGGGGGGGTTGAAACCTGCCTCCTACCTCACGCTGAAGCAAAGAGCAGAGCAGGGTGCAGAGCAACCTTCAATAGCCTGCAGCTCCGCTCTTGTCAACCACCTCCACCAAGTCTGGCCTCCTTAATGAGAGCATTCAACACCCCCCCCCCCCAAACTTGGTTGCTTCACTACTGTTCTGTCGCGCGCTGGGCCTGTAAATAATGGTCTTTAGAACAGGACGTGCAACCTTTGCCCAGCGGGAAGCCAGGGGGCCTAAAGAGAAGTTCTCAGAGGTTTCCACCACAAACAGTCTTTAGATGGCTTGAGAAGTACAACAAAGTCCTTTATCAATGAACAATCAAACAGAAACTTCTCTTGTCTTCAGTAAAGTGAAGCAAATGATTCCAAGCTTTTAGGCAACTGGTGGATTCCTAATCTTGCCCACGAAGGACAGGCAACAGTCTTCAATAACTTCTTCTTTAAGGGAAAATCCCCTTTTTAACTTCTCCCAGGCTGACTGTAATCTAACCCTTACTGATGTGGGCTCCACCACCGGGTCGAACTGCATCTCGAACGCCAAGTGGACCTACCAGCCAGGCAGTAGATGTTCTCCAGCTGGAGTTCTTTGGTCTTTAGGGCTGTTTTCCTGGAAATTCTTTGGAGACTCTTATTTATTTATTTATTTATTTATTTGCTTTATTTCTATACCGCATTTTTCAGCATAATTAGGCGACTCAATGCGGTTTACACAATACAGGTTATCACAACAATATCCTAAGCGATTAAAACACATCATATACAGCAGACAAAATCAAACAATCATTATCATATCATAACGCCTCAATAACAAATCAGAATCCGTTCTCATAATCCTTGTACCATTTCCTATGTTTAATTTTCAATTAAGACCTTTCTCCCCCGGAAGGTCTTAAGGGTTGAAGCTTTTGTGCAGGGGAAGCTTGCCCACATTCTATACATAAGCTTTCCTTGCTGAGACTAACTAAAAATGGCTCCCTTCCCTTCCCAATGGCCCTGAGTAAGGGGCGGGACCAAAACTTAACAATGATGGACAGGTGACTTGCCCTATGACTGCAACCAAAGAAGCCACCTATCTGCAGAGTCCCTGAAACTTAGGACTGCAAGCAAACATTTAATACAAAGCAAATAAAGTTGGAGCTCCTGGTACAGCTGTACCAGAACAACGACATCGGCTATTGCTGCAAGTAAGGACAGTGTGAATAAATTACCAATATTTGATTGAGATCGTGCTTGCAGTTCTGGAGGGACTCTTGATTTTTTGCATCTAATAGACTTAGCAGCAGGGGGATTGGGTTAACCAGTTAAAATTCATGAGTAAACCAGGTTTTTTTAAAAAATCTGAAACATTTCGGGGGGGGGGTTGAACCCCTAACCCCCCCCCCTCGCTACGGGCCTGGACCCCAATCTGGGAACACATAGGACAGGTTCAACTTGAGGCTTCAACTTGGTTGACTTGGTGGCCATGGCTTGGCTTCATGCTTTGAGGGGTGGCCCCCTGGTGGCCGCAGAGGGAGATGCAGGCAGGGAAATGTACACAACAACATGGCAAAGTATTTATTACAATGTATTGTCGAAGGCTTTCATAGAATCATAGAATCATAGAATCATAGAGTTGGAAGAGACCTCATGGGCCATCCAGTCCAACCCCCTGCCAAGAAGCAGGAATATTGCATTCAAAGGCTGGAATCACTAGGTTCTCGTGGGTTTTTTCGGGCTATAGAGCCATGTTCTAGAGGCATTTCTCCTGACGTTTCGCCTGCATCTATGGCAAGCATCCTCAGAGGTAGAGGTCTGTTGGAATTAGGACAATGGGTTTATATATCTGTGGAATGGCTGGGGTGGGGCAAGGAGCTCTTCCCTGCTGCAGTTAGGTGTGAATGTTTCGCTGATCACCTTCATTAGCATTTGAAGGTCTGCCTGAGCCTGGGAAAATCTGTTCCAAAATAACCAAGAAAACCAACACCCTGATTAAGAACTCCTCAATAAACTTTGACATACGACAACAGCTATGTAAATCGGAAGCCCATCCACCCAGGCTTTATGGACTCCCAAAAATCCATAAGGACTCCACCCCACTCAGACCCATCATGAGTGCCATTGGATCCCCCACATACGACCTAGCAAAATTTCTTGCTGCACAGGTACAAAGCCATATTGGGCTCACAACACACTACATCAAGGACTCAGCCCACTTCATTGAAAAAATCAGCAATCTCAAGCTAAATACAAACGACAAACTGATCAGCTTCGATGTGGTATCTCTATTTACCATGGTCCCGGTAGCAGACACCATGGCACTCATCAACCAGAGGTTCCCAGAAGACATCATGGCTCTGTTTCACCATTGCCTCACCACCAGTTACTTTCAGTGGGACAATGAATTCTACGAACAGAAAGATGGAGTAGCTATGGGGAGCCCTCTCAGCCCGGTCATAGCTAACTTCTACATGGAACACTTTGAAGAACAAGCTCTTGAAACAGCAACCAAAAAGCCCACGATATGGTTCAGATATGTGGATGACACCTTCACCATTTGGAGCCATGGAGAAGAAGAACTCAACAGGTTCCTGGACCATCTTAACAGCATCCACCCAAACATCCACTTCACCATGGAAAAAGAAAAGGAAGGAAGACTGTCTTTTCTAGATGTCCTCGTCATCCGCAAACCAGATCAACAATTGGGTCACACCGTCTACAGAAAACCCACACACACAGAGAGATATCTACATCAAAACTCCAACCATCACCCAAGTCAAAAAAGAAGCACCATTAAAGCCTTGGCAGACCGTGCAAAAAGAATCTGCAAAGCCCACCTTCTCCTCCAAGAGGAACTGAACCCCCTCAACTGGGCTCTCCAGGCCAATGGAGACTCCACCTCAGACATCAGAAGAGCTGCAAGACCAAGAACAAGCCACAAGAGTCAAGATGAAGATCCACCCAGAGGGAAAGTGTTCCTGCCAGACATCAAGGGAACCACTGACCGCAGAGGGAAGCTGAGGAGGAAACACAACATACAAACTATCTCCAGACCCACCAAGGAAATCCAACCAATGCTCCGTTCAGCAAAGGACAAGAGGGATCCTCTCACCTCTACAGGAGTCTACCATTGTATCCCATGCAGCTGTGGACAAGAAGTCTCCAGAGGGACCACCAAACGCAGCATTGCCCAGACACGCATCAAGGAACATGAAAGGCACTGCAGACTACTCCAACCAGAGAAATCAGCCAGAGCAGAGCACCTGAGGAACCAGCCTGGACACAGCAGATTATTATTTGAGAACACAGAAATGCTGGACCACACCAACAACCACCATGTCAGACTACACAGAGAAGCCATTGACATCCACAAGTATGTGGACAATTTCAACAGAAAGGAAGAGACCATGAAAGTGAACGCAATCTGGCTACCAGTATTAAAAAACTCTAAAATTATAACAGCTAAACAACAGAGAGGAAAAAACCAGGCACAGATTAACACCTCCTAGCAAGAGATTTTCCCAGGCTCAGGCAGGCCTTCAAATGCTAATGAAGGTGATCAGCTAACATTCACACCTGACTGCAGCAGGGAAGAGCTCCTTGCCCCACCCCAGCCATTCCACAGATATATAAACCCATTGTCCTAATTCCAACAGACCTTCTCAACCTCTGAGGATGCTTGCCATAGATGCAGGCGAAACGTCAGGAGAAATGCCTCTAGAAC
>NC_090034.1:109422944-109467944 GCF_037176765.1 Anolis sagrei
CCACAAAGGCCATCTAGTCTGATCCAATAGAATCCTTGGTTTGGAAGGGTCCCACAAAGGCCATCTAGTCTGATCCCATTCAGCTGGGCAAGAACCCCCATTGAATCCTTGCTTTCGAAGGAAATCTGGAGGTCACCTAGTCTGATCCTATAGAATCCTTGCTTTGGAGGGGACCCCCAGAGGCCATCTAGTCTGATCCCATTCAGCTAGGCAGGAACCTCCACAGAATGGCACCCAGAGGCCATCTAGACCAGGCATGGGCAAACAACCAGCTGTTAGGAATTGTGGGAGTTGAAGTCCAAAACATCTGGAGGGCCGAAGTTTGCTCTTGCCTGGTCTAGACCAACCCCACACAGCTATGCAGGAAGCTCCATAGAATCCTCACTTTGGATGGGACCCCCAGAGGCCATCTAATCTGATCCCATTCAGTCATGAAGGAGCCTTCATAGAATCCTGGCTTTGGAAGGAACCCCCAGATGCCATCTAGTCTGATCCCATTCACCTCCCCCTTAGAATCCTGGCTTGGGAAGGGGCACCCAGAGGTCATCTAGACCAATCTTACACAGCTATACAGGAACCTCCATAGAATCCTCACTTGGGGCAGGACCCCCAGTGGCCATCTAGTCTGATTCCATTCAGTCATGAAGGAACCTCCGTAGAATCCTTGCTTTGGTAGGATCCCAAAGGTCATCTCGTCCAATCCCATTTAGTCATGGAGCCTCCATAGAATCCTGGCTTGGGAAAGGACCTCCAGAGGCCATCTAGACCAACCCCACACAGTTATGCAGGGACCTCCATAGAATCCTCGCTTTGGATGGGACCCCCAGAGGTCATCTACTCTAATTCCATTCACCCCCCACCTTGAATCCTGGCTTGGGAAGGGGCACCCAGAGGACATCTAGACCAACCCCACACAGCTGTGCAGGAACCTCTATAGAATCCTTGCTTTGAATGGGACCCCCAGAGGACATCTAGTCTGATTCCATTCAGTCATGAAGGAACCTCTGTAGAATCTTTGTTTTGGTAGGATCCCAAAGGTCATCTAGACCGATCCCATTTAGTCATGGAGCCGCCATAGAATCCTCGCTTTGGAAAGGACCCCCAGAGGCCATCTAGACCAATCCCAGAGGTTCCTTCATGACTGTATAGAATCAGACTAGATATCCCCTGGGGGTCCCTTCCAAAGCGAGGATTCTATGGTCATCCAGTCCAATCCCATTTAGTCATGGAGCTGCCATAGAATCCTCACTTTGGAAGGGACCCCAGAGGACATCTAGTCTGATTCAATTAAGTCATGGAGGAACCTCTATAGAATCCTCGCTTTGGAGGGGACCCCCAGAGGACATCTAGCCTGATTCAATTAAGTCATGGAGGAACCTCTATAGAATCCTCGCTTTGGAAGGGACCCCCAGAGGACATCTAGTCTGATTCAATTAAGTCATGGAGGAACCTCTATAGAATCCTCGCTTTGGAAGGGACCCCCAGAGGACATCTAGTCTGATTCAATTAAGTCATGGAGGAACCTCTGTAGAATCCTCGCTTTGGAAGGGACCCCCAGAGGACATCTAGTCTGATTCAATTAAGTCATGGAGGAACCTCTATAGAATCCTCGCTTTGGAAGGGACCCCCAGAGGACATCTAGTCTGATTCAATTAAGTCATGGAGGAACCTCTATAGAATCCTCGCTTTGGAAGGGACCCCCAGAGGACATCTAGTCTGATTCAATTAAGTCACGGAGGAACCTCTGTAGAATCCTCACTTTGGAAGGGACCCCAGAGGCCCATCTAGTCTGATCCCATTCACCCCCCCTAGAATCCTGGTTTGGGAAGGGGGACCCAGAGGCCATCTAGACCAATCCCACACAGCTTTGCAGGAACTGCCATAGAATCCTATGTTTGGAAGAGTCCCCAAAGGCCATCCAGTCTAATTCAGTTAAGTCATGAAGGAACCTGCAAAGACTTCTAGCTTGGGAAGGGTCCCCTGGAGACCCCCTAGCCCACCCCTCCTTGACGCTCTCCTCTCCCTCTCTCGCCTTGCAGATCTCCGTGTGCCAGGAGATGCTCCGCGAGCTGCGCCACGCCGTCTCCTGCCGCAAGCCCTCGCGTGCCCGCCGCCGCCCGCGCCGCCACCACCACCACCACTTGGGCCCCGGCTCCTCGTTGTCGTCGTCCTCCTCGCGGGGGGGCCCGCTGTCGCTGCGCGCGGTGCGGGAGATGCGCCTCAGCAACGGGAAGCTGTACTCGGGCAGCCTGGCCTCGGACCCCGGCCCCCAGCGCCTCCTGGAGGAGACCCCCCCACCCGGAGGGCCCCCCCGCCCCTGCGCCCACGTGCGCATCTGCCACGAGTGCCGGCGCATCCAGACTCTGCGAGGGGGGGCGCCCCAGACCCCACGTGGGACCCCCCTGCTGCCCCCTCCTCCGCCCCCCCACGAGGAGGGCTCCCCCCGGCCAGGGAGGAAGGGGGGAGGGGCCTCTGCAGGGGGAGGGGCCTCGGGGGCAGGAGGGGGAGGGGCGGAGTGACCCCTCTGGCGATGGAGCCCCCCCAAATGGCCCCCCTTCGCCCCCCATTCTCTCCCTCACTCCCTGCCTTCGCTCTCTCCGGCGGAGGCCCTCGGTAGACATGTACGCTGTGCGTATGCCTTTGGGGGACCCCCAGAAGACCCTCCCCCCATGAAAAGCCCTGTCTACTTTTGGGGGGCAGCGAAGCCCCAACTCTTGACCCCAAAGGGAGGCCAGCTTTGGGAGAAGAGGCATTCCGGGCGGACACTGGCGTGCGGCACCTCTCTCTCTCTCTCTTGAGTGGACAGTGGGACCTCCGGTCACTCTTTTGGGTGGACGATGGGACCTCAGAGCTGTCTTTGGAGTGGACACTGGGCAAGGCTCCGTTCGGCCCAACGATGCAGCACGGCCAGAACATGTTGGTTGTCTTCTTGGGGGGTGATGGAAGCCCCTTAACCCAATTTTGCGGGGTGAAAAGAGATGGAAGACCCCCTTGGCCCAAACTGTGGGGTCACGAGAGATGGCGGAACCCTCCAACCCGGTCTCGTGGGGTCACACGTTGTGGCAGAAGCCCCTCGCCCCGATTTTGTGGGATAACAACACGGCAAGACCCTCCGGCCCAACTTTCTGGGTGACAAGGGTGGGCAGAAGCCCCCAACCCCATGGGGCATTCTGGGATGGCAGAAGACCAACTTTAGGATGGGAAAATAGGCGGAAGACCCCCTTTGTGGGGTCACGAGGCACGGCAGAGCCCTCTAACCTGGTTTTATGGGGTTACTTATTATGGCAGGAGCCCCCAACCCAATGTTTTGGGCGTGAAAAGAGGTGGAAGGACCCCCCAGTCTTGTTGGGGAAACAGGAAACCCCATTATTTGGAGTCAGAGGAAATGGGGGGAGGCCTATTCTATGGGATGAGCCGACCCTTGTGGAACCCCCCCCCCCCCACTCTCTGCCTTGAACCCCACTTTCTTTCTGCCATCGGGCCCCCAAAACTATTGGGTTTGAAGGGATGCCCCAAAATAAGATGGCGGTGGGGGGGGGGGGTCTGTCGCTGTCCCGGTCTTTGGGGGACACTCTACCCTCTGGGGACACTCCACCCGCTTTGCCTTTCTAGTAATATTAGGGGTCCCTTCCCCTTTTGGGGGGCGAAAGGCTGACTCTGGGGGAAGAGGCTGGACTCCAGGCCCATCGAGGCCCCTCGGATAAGGGATTTTGGGGTCCCATGGAAGGAGGTCGGGCCTCCAAAAGTGGGAAAGTGGGGGGAGGCACCCCACCCAAACAACAACAACAACGTCTTGTCTGTCTTTTTTTAATTTCCGTTTTCTTTCATTCCTTCTTTTTTGGGAGAAATTTCTATATAGGAGCCAAAAAGAAAAAAGAAACGGAGACTTTAGTGGCAAACAACCCCCCAAAACGACAAAATAAACGTGAAAATACTTGATTCTTTTACGCGGCTGAACGGAAAACATTCCTTATTTTTTGGGAAATGGAAATCTCCATAACCTTTTGGGAAAACCCGAGAAGAGTTAAAAACGTACTTCTCCTTCGTGATAAATCTCCACCAGCATAGCATTCCCGCAAGGCAGTTAGGTTTCTCAGTTGTTAGACTGATATACCTAGGGAACTCTTTGAATTGTCAGGGACAAAAATATGCCAGTGCATAAAAACAGTTTCAGAAGTGTTCTTTTCAGTCGCCCCAAAACATCTACTTTCCCTCAAAACACCTTGGTTCAAATCATGCTCTCAAGACACAAAAATAAGGTAGGTTTCTTTAAAAGTATCATAGTTGGTTTACTCACAAACTTCATGCATTCAGCATACAGGTGCATTGCTTATCAGACCAGTTACAGGTAGGATTTGAAGTAGTTTCTCTGTGCAGGTAACACAGGGCATCTTGCATAGAATCTTAACAGTCCAAAGTCTCTTCCAACTCTAGGATTCTATGATCTGGGACTATTCAGGACTCAGACTCCCATTTTAGGAACAGTACGCTTTTAGAAGTCAGTAGGGACAGAATGCCTTGCAGCAGGCATGGGCAAACTTTGGCCCTCCCTGCTTCTTGGCAGAATAGAGTTGAGCTGGATGGCCCAGCAGGTCTCTTTCAACTCTAAGAGTCTATGATCTGGGACTATTCAGAACTCAGACTCCATTTTAGAAACAGTAAGCTTTTAGAAGTCAGTAGGGACAGAATGCCTTGCAGCAGGCATGGGCAAACTTTGGCCCTCCCTGCTTCTTGGCAGAATAGGGTTGAGCTGGATGGCCCACCAGGTCTCTTCCAAATCTAGGATTCTATGATCTGGGACTATTCAGGACTCAGACTCCATTTTAGAAACGATAAGCTTCTAGAAGTCAGTAGGGACAGAATGCCTTGCAGCAGGCATGGGCAAACTTCGGCCCTCCCTGCTTCTTGGCAGAATAGGGTTGGGCTGGATGGCCCACCAGGTCTCTTTCAACTCTAAGAGTCTATGATCTGGGACTATTCAGGACTCAGACTCCATTTTAGAAACAGTAAGCTTCTAGAAGTCAGTAGGGACAGAATGCCTTGCAGCAGGCATGGGCAAACTTTCGCCCTCAATTCCTAACAGTCTCAGCCCCCCCCCCCCCCCCAGCTACTTAAAGGGAAAGGAAAGGGCCTCAGGTTGTTAGGAATTGTGGAAGTTGAAGTCCAAAACACCTAGAGGGAGGGCTGAAGTTTGCTTATGCGTGCTGTAAGGCATACTGTCCCTACTGACTTCTAAAAGCGTACTGTTCCTAAATTGGGAGTCTGAGTCCTGAATAGTCCCAGATCATAGAATCATAAAGTTGGAAGAGACCTGGTGGGCCGTCATCCAGTCCAACCCCATTCTGCCAAGAAGCAGGACAATCGCCTTCAAAGCACCCCCAACAGATGGCCATCCAGCCTCTGTTTAAAAGCTTCCAAAGAAGGAGCCTCCACCACACTCCAGGGCAGAGAGTTCCCCTGCTGAACAGCTCTCACAGTCAGGAAGTTCTTCCTCATGTTCAGGTGGAATCTCCTCTCTTGTAGTTTGAAGCCATTGTTCCCTTGCGTCGTAGTCTCCAGGGAAGCAGAAAGGAAGCTTGCTCCCTCCTCCCTATGACTTCCTCTCACGTATTTATACATGGCCCTTATCATTTCTCCTCTCAGCGTTCTCTTCTGCAAGCTAAACATTCCCAGCTCTTTATGCCACTCCTCATAGGGCTTATCCTCCAGGCCATTGAACATTTTGGTCGCCCTCTTCCTCTGGACACATTCCAGCTTAGAGTCAACATCTCCCTTCAACTGTGGTGCCCAGAACTGGACACAGGTGTGGTCTAACCAAGGCAGAGTAGAGGGGTCACGTGGTTTGCAGCCCCTCCCACAACACAGAGTTAATGAAAACTGCATTCCAATACACACATATACAATACAGTAAGCAATCTCAACTATATTAAAGGCAAAGATTTCCCCTGACATTAAGTCTAGTCGAGTCCATCTCTGGGACTGTGGTGCTCAGCTCCATTTCTATGCTGAAGAGCCGGCGTTGTCCATAGACATCTCCAAGATCGTGGCCACTGGCATGGCTGCATGGAGCACCGTTACCTTCCCACACAATCGGTACCTATTGATGTACTCATATTTGCATGTTTTTGAACTGCTAGGTTGGCAGGAGCTGGGCCTAACAGCAGGAGCTCACTATGCTCCCGGGCCCCCTGTTGGACATGCAAAGCAAGTTGCTTCTTGACCACAGCCCCCTAGGCAAGAGCGTCAGCCTATGAGCACTTAGCCATAGAAGACAGGCACATGGGACTTGGGGAAAGTACTTCCTTGCACTACACATCCCAGAATCCCCTTTTCCAATACAGGTGACCTAACCTGACTGGTCATGCAGGACTTGGGACAGTTACTTCCTTGCCAAAGAGATCTTTCAATGTTTCCTTTTTCTATTGGCTGGACTTCATCACAAATTATTATTATTATTATTATTATTATTATTATTATTATTAATATGAAGAGGCTCCTAAAAACCAACAATACAATTGAAAACCTCAAAATAGACAAATACGAATGAAGGGGAAGGAGGGAAGGAAGAAGACAAAGAAGGGAGGAAGGAAGGATGAAGAAGGAGAAATGAAAGAAGGAAGCAAGAAAGGGAAGGGTGGAAAGAAGGAAAAGGAAGGAGGGAGGAAGACATGAAGGAGAGAAGGAAGCAAGAAAAGGAAGGAAGGAGAAAAGGAAAACGGAGAAAGAAGGAAGCAAGGAAAAGGGAGGAAAGAAGTAGTGAAGGAAGCAAGAAAAGGAATGAAGGAAGAAATGAAGAAGACAAAGAAGGAAGGAAGGAGGAATGAGAGAAGGAAGCAAGAAAGGGAAGGGTGGAAAGAAGGAAAAGGGAGGGAGGGATACATGAAGGAGAGAAGGAAGCAAGGGAAGGAAGGAAGGAAGGAGAAAAGAAAAATGAAGGAGAAAGAAGGAAGCAAGGAAAAGGGAGGAAAGAAGAAGTGAAGGAAGCAAGAAAAGGAATGAAGGAAGAAATGAAGAAAGAAATGGCAAAAGAAGAACACAAGAAAAAGGAAGGTAGGAAGAAAAGAGGGAAACAAGAAAAGAAAGGAAGAAATGAAGGAGTGAAGGAAGGTGAGAAGAAAGGAAGGAGATATGGCAATTGAAGGAGAAAAATAAGCAAGGGAAGGAAGGAGGAAAGCAAAAAATGAAGGAAGGGAGGAAGAAAAGGAAGCAAGAAAAAGGGAGGGAGGAATTAATGAAGGAGTGATGGAAGCAAGAGAAGGAAAGAAGGAGAAAAGGAAAATGAAGGAGAAAGAAGGAAGAAGATAAAGTGAGGGAGGAAGAAAAGGAGTGATGGAAGAAGAAAGCAAGGAAAAGGAAGGAAAGAAGAAGTGAATGAGCAAAGGAAGCAAGAAAAAGAATGAAGAAATGAAGAAAGAAATGGCGAAAGAAGGATGCAAGAAAAAGGGAGGGAGGAAGAAAGGAAGGAGAAAGAAGGTAGCAAGAAAAGAAAGGGAGAGAGGAAAAAAAGAGTGATGGAATCAAGAGAAGGAAGGAGAAAATGAAAATGAAAGAGAAAGAAGCAAGGAAAAGGGAAGAAAGAAGAAGTGAAGGAGCGAAGGAAGCAAGAAAGGAAGGAGAAAAGGAAAATTAAGGCGAAAGAAGGAAGCAAGGAAAAGGGAGAAAAGAAGGAGCGAAGGAAGCAAGAAAAGGAATGAAGGAAGAAATGAAGAAATAAATGGCAAAAGAAGAACGCAGGAAAAAGGAAGGGAGGAAGAAAAGAAGGAAGCAAGAAAAGAAAAGGAGGGAGGAAGAAATGAAGGAACGACAAAAGGAGAGAAGAAAGGAAGGAGATAAGGCAACTGAAGGAGAAAACTAGGGAAGGAAGGAGGAAAGCAAAAAATGAAGGAGAGAAAGTAAGGAAGAAATGAAGGAGAAAGGAGGATGCAAAAAAAGAAAGGGAGGAAGGAATGAAGAAGAGAAGGGAGCAAGAAAAGGAAGAAGAGAAGGAAGGATAATAATAATAATAATAATAATAATAATAATAATAATAATAATAATAATTTATTTCTATTCCAACTTATTTCCCTGAAGGGACTCAGGGCGGATTCCAACACAAAAAAGAAAGAAGGAAGCAAGGGAAGGAGGGATGCAAAAAACAAAGGGGAAGAAGAAGGAAGGGTAGAAGAATGGAACATGAAGGAGAAGGAAGGAAAGAAAGAAAGAAGGAAACTGACAGAGAGATGGAAGGAGAGGGAAGGGAGGGGAAGGAAGGGAGAAAGAAAGAGGGAAGGGAGGAAGAAATGTACTTTCCCCACATTTACTTTGGAAGGGATAATATTTGTCAAGGCATCCCTTCATCTCTTTAAGGAAATGTCAGCGGAAGGGAAGATGTTTGGCCTGTTCTTCGGCCCAGAGGGAACGTTCCTTCCTTCCTTTCTTCTCGCTCCAAGGAGGAGAACATTTCCGCAAAAACACCAGTGTGGTTCTTCTGCCCAAACGCCCACTCCACGGGTCTTGTGATTGTGATTACTCGCCATTGGAGAAGGACATCGGATGGAGAAGAGCCACCTTGACGTCCGGATGGACAAAGGCCAAGGAACAAGGACCAGAGATCAGAGAAGAGGTGAACTACCTAGCAGGTAAAGAGGAGAAAAGGTAGAGACAGGTGAGGCAGACAGGTAGGCAGCTAGAGATGGAGGGCAGGCAGGCAGGTGAGCCAGGTGGGCACTAGATAAGTCTGAGAGGGAGAAAATCGGGCAGATACTTGAGGCAGGTGAGCCCATAAGGTATGTGGACAGGTATATAAAATCATAGATTCCTAGAGTTGGAAGAGACCTGGTGGGCCATCATCCAGTCCAACCCCATTCTGCCAAGAAGCAGGAATATTGCATGCAAATCACCCCTGACAGATGGCCATCCGGACTCTGTTTAAAAGCTTCCAAAGAAGGAGCCTCCACCACACTCCCTCCGGGGCAGAGAGTTCCACTGCTGAACGGCTCTCCTTACAGTCAGGAAGATCATAGAATCCTAGAGTGGGAAGAGACCTGGTGGGCCATCATCCAGTCCACCCCCATTCTGCCAAAAAGCAGGAATATTGCATTCAAATCACCCCTGACAGATGGCCATCCAGCCTCTGTTTAAAAGCTTCCAAAGAAGGAGCCTCCACCATACTCCCTCCGGGGCAGAGAGTTCCACTGCTGAACGGCTCTCCTTACAGTCAGGAAGATCATAGAATCTTAGAGTTGGAAGAGACCTCCTGGGCCATCCTCCAGTCCAACCCCCTTCTGCCAAGACGCAGGAATATTGCATTCAAATCACCCCTGACAGATGGCCATCCAGCCTCTGTTTCAAAACCTCCAAAGAAGGAGCCTCCACCACACTCTGGGGCAGAGAGTTCCACTGTTGAACGGCTCTCGCGGTCAGGAAGTTCTTAGTCATGTTCAGACGGAATCTCCTTTCTTGTAGTTTGGAAGCCTTGGTTTGGGCCTTCGAGTCCTCCACAGATAACAATAATATGTATTATGTTTATAAATATAATAATATATAGTATAATATAATACGTAATATAAGTATAAAACAATAATATAATAAATATAACAATATTATATATAATATAAATACATAATAATATTATATGTATAATAAATATTATAATCTACCACATATAATAATATATAAGATAAAGATAATAATAATGTATACAACTATAATAACAATAATATATATATATAGTGTGTGTGTGTGTGTGTGTGTATATATATATATATATATATAAAGGTAATGTTCGTTTGTGGAATTAACATAACTCAGAAACCACTAGATGAATTGACACGAAATTTTGACACAATACAACTAACAGTCCAACAAGTGTTCATCACCCCTAAAAATAAAAAAACCCAGCAGAATTGACTTAAAAAACCCCAAAATACACCATACACACGCACACACACTCATATACACATTCACACATACATCTACATACACACATATATACATGTACATATGCACACACAAATATACACATGCACACATACATGCACACACACATATATAAACACAAATATGCATATAAACAAGCACACACATATACACAATATACATATACACATATAAACACAAAAATATATATACACACATATAAACACATCTGCGCACACATATATACCCATATAAACACACACACATACACTCATATACACATGCACATATACATACACATACATATACCCAAGTACACACAAATATACACACACATACATCTACATATATACATATACACATGCACACACAAATATACACATGCACACATACATACACACATATATAAACACAAATATGCATATAAACAAGCACACAAATATACACAATATACATATACACATATAAACACACAAATATATACACACATATATACACATCTACACACACACATGTGCACACATATATACATATATATGTGTGTGTGTGTGCAAACATACATATATATGCAAACACACATATACACACACTCACACACAAAACATATATACAGACTGGGCCACAGCAACACGTGGCAGGCGACGGCTAGTCTATATAAATAAAAATGTCATGTTCGTTTGTGGGATCGACATAACTCAGGAACCAGTGGATGAATTGACACGAAATTTGGACACAAGACACCTCTCAGGCCAACGAGTGACCATCACTCATGAAAACATGGAAAAACACAGCAGAAAGGACTTAAAAAGCCAAAAAAATAAAAAAATACGTTACAATGCATATGCAAAACCACATATGTATATACACACAAAATACATATACACAAACTGGGCCACAGCAACGCATGGCAGGAGATCGCTAATATATATGTGTGTGTGTGTGTGTGTGTGTATGTATATGAAGGTAAAGGTTTCCCCTGACATTAAGTCCAGTCCTGTCCAACTCTGGAACTCTGATGTTCATCCCCATTTCTAAGTGGAAGAGCCAGCGTTGTCCATAGACACCTCCAAGGTCATGTGGCCGTAGCCATGACTGCACGGAGTTCTGTTACCTTCCTGCCAAAGCAGTACCTATTGATCTACTCACATTTGCATGTTTTCGAACTCCTAGGTTGGCAGGAGCTGGGGCCAACTGTAGGAGCTCATCCCACTCCCTGGATTTGAAATGCCAGCCTTTCAGTCAGTAGGTTCAGCAGCTCAGCGGTTTAACCTGCTGTGCCACCAAGGTATAAACAATTATTATTATTTATATTGGGGCTGAGGAAGTGTGCCTTGCCTAAGGTCCCTCAAAGGGTATCAGTTCTGGAGCAGAGAGGATTCGAACCCAGCTCTTTGCATAGCATTGAACTGAGGTCTTGAGGGTTGTCTTTTGGTGAGGCACCAACTGCCCTCCTTGGCAGAGGCCTAAGGCCTTGTCACACTGCAACTCCCAGGATCTTAGCCATTAAACCGCATCAGCTCAGCAGTGTAGATGCAGCCAAAGCTGGCCACAGACCTTTGCAAATCCCCAGGTACCAGGTGCCAGTCAAAGTGGGTCCAAACTGCATCGATTCAACAGATTATTATTATTATTATTATTATTATTATTATTATTATTATTATTATTATTATTATTATTATTATTATTGAGGCCTCTCACATGGGCTGATTCTCAAAGCAAAGTGGCACATGAAACACATTCAAAACAATGTTTAGAAAAGCAGAGGAGGGACTCTGTAGTGGCAGGCTTTCGCCACCAGGTGGGGCCCTTCCCTTGCATCCTGTCTCTTTCCAAAAGCAAGGGCAAGGTCCACCCAAAACATCCAATTCCAGTGGAGGGCCCAGTCTCCCAGTTGTGGGGTATCCAGCAGTAACTGGGAGACTGGGCCAGGCCTCCAAGTGCAGAGGTTTAGCTTTGGAAAACAATACCGGGGTGAGCCGTCTTGCAGCATCTTTGGTTTCTAGGTCTCCCTGCAAAAGCTGGGCAGCGAGAAGAAGAGAAGGGAGGGCATCCTTCCAGCATCCTTCCAGGTTGCCTTAGGGGAGTCACACTCTCTCAGCCTCAGTGGCAAACAGGCCAGAGGTTTAGCACAGCTGGTAAATTATCAGTAACTATAAGATCTATCAACCAAAAGGTTGCAAGTTCGAACAGCCATGTGGATCCAGCTGAGACTCCTTTGCAGCAGTACGGGTGAGAGCAATACGTGTGAAAAAGATCTTGGAGTCCTCGTGGACAACAAGCTAAACATGAGCCAGGAATGTGATGTGGCGGCAAAAAAAGCCAATGGGATTTTGGCCTCAGGCATCAATAGGAGCATAGTGTCTAGATCTAAGGAAGTCATGCTCCCCATGCTCTATTCCGCTTTGGTTAGACCACTTTACCTGGAATAGTGTGTCCAATTCTGGGCACCACCATTCAAGAGAGATATTATTGACAAGCTGGAATGTGTCCAGAGGAGAGCGACTAAAATGATAAAAGGTCTGGAGAAAAAGCCCTATGAGGAGTGGCTTAAGGAGCTGGGCATGTTTAGCCTGAAGAAGAGAAGGCTGAGAGGAGACATGATAGCCATGTATAAATATGTGAGAGGAAGCCACAGGGAGGAGGAGGGAGCAAGCTTGTTTTCTGCTTCCCTGGAGACTAGGACACAAGGGAACAATGGCTTCAAACTACAAGAGAGGAGATTCCATCTGAACATGAGGAAGAACTTCCTGACTGTGAGAGCCATTCAGCAGTGGAACTCTCTGCCCCGGAGGGAGTGGGTGGAGGCTCCTTCTTTGGAAGCTTTGAAGCAGAGGCTGGATGGCCATCTGTCAGGGGTGCTTTGAATGCAATATTCCTGCTTCTTGGCAGAATGGGGATGGACTGGATGGCCCAGGAGGTCTCTTCCAACTCTTTCATTCTATGATTTTATGATTCTATGAATAGGAGTCTAGTATCCAGGCAGAGGAAAGTCATATAGCTACAACTTGGCGATAGCAATATATATGACTGAAGATGAGCCAAGAGTGTCATGCAGCAGCAGAAAAGGCCAATGTACTCCTAGGCTACATCCAGAGGAGTCTAGAATTCAGATGGAGGAAAGTAATATAATTTTTCATTTTATTTATCGTGTCAGGAGCAACCAGACATTTGTATTACAATTTTAACAAAAACAAACAGACAGACAGACAGACAGACAGGTTGCATTGCATCAGGTGGTCAGTGGTTTGCTCTTCTCCGCACTCACATGTCGAGGATTCCACTTTGTGGCCCCATTTCTTGAGGTTGACTCTGCATCTCGTGGTGCCAGAGCGCAGTCTGTTCAGCACCTTCCAAGTTGCCCAGTCTTCTGTGTGCCCAGGGGGGAGTCTCTCATTGGGTTTGAGCCTGCCACTTTTGGACTCTCGCTTGCTGGGGTGTTCCAGCGAGTGTCTCTGTAGATCTTAAAAAACTATTTCTTGATTTAAGTTGTTGACGTGCTGGCTGATACCCAAACAAGGGATGAGCTGGAGATGTCTCTGCCTTGGTCCTTCCACTATTGGCTGCTACTTCCCGGCGGATGTCAGGTGGTGCAATACTGGCTAAGCAGTGTCATTTCTCCAGTGGTGTAGGGCGCATCACTCCATGTCTCATGAAGAGCCACATCCACTGTTTTAGTGTGGTGAGATGTGTTCCACACTGGGCATGCATACTCAGAGTAGCATAGCGCAAGGGCAGATGCCTTCACTGTGTCTGGTTGTGATCTCCAGGTTGTGCCAGTCAGCTTTCGTATGATATTGTTTCTAGCGCCCACTTTTTGCTTGATGTTCAGGCAGTGCTTCTTGTAGGTCAGAGCACGGTCCAGGGTGACTCCTCCCAGGTATTTGGGTGTGCTGCAATGCACCAGTGGGGTTCCTTCCCAGGTGATCTTCAGAGCTCAGGATGCTTCTCTGTTCTTGAGATGAAAGGCACATGTCTGTGTTTTAGATGGGTTGGGGATCAGCTGGTTTTCCCTGTAATGGGCAGTAAGAGCACCTAGAGCTTCAGAGAGCTTCTGTTCTACAGTCTCAAAGCTCCCTGCTTGAGCAGTGATGGCACGATCATCAGCATAGATGAAACTCTCTGTCTCTTCTGGCAATGGCTGGTCATTTGTGTCGATGTTGAACATGGATGGAGCGAGCACGCTCCCCTGAGGCAGGCCGTTCTTCTGTCTCCGCCACCTGCTTCCCTGGCCCTGGAACTCAACAAAGAAGCTCCTGTTTTGTAGCAGGTTTCCTATGAGGCGGGTGAGACGGTCGTCCTGTGTGATATTATACATTTTTCTCCGGAGGAGGCAGCGGTGGTTCACAGTCTCATAGGCTGCTGATAGATCTATGAAGACAACTCCTGTGATCTGCTGCCTTTCAAAGCCATCTTCTATGTGCCTACCACTATGTCCTTTCACCAGTAGCATAATGATGATGATGGTGGGCTAGGCAAAACTACGGTGAGGTGGATCTGGAATGGGTTAAGTGGACGAACACAGAGAGTGCTCACTAATGTTTCCTCTTCATCTTGGAAAGAAGTGACAAGTGGAGTGCCGCAAGCAGGGTTCTGTCCTGGGCCCGATCCTGTTCAACATCTTTATTAATGACTTAGATGAAGGGCGAGAAGGCAGGATCATCAAGTTTGCAGACGGGACCAAATTGGGAGGGAGAGCCAAGACTCCAGAGGACAGGAGCAGGATTCAAAACGATCTTGACAGATTAGAGAGATGAAGGGCCAAAACTAACACAATGAAGTTCAACAGTGACAAATGCAAGAAACTCCACTTTAGCAGGAAAAATGAAATGCAAAGATACAGAATGGGGGACAGTGCCTGGCTCGAGAGAAGTACGTGTGAAAAAGATCTTGGAGTCCTCGTGGGGAGGAAGGGGAACATGAGCCAGGAATGTGATGTGGCGGCAAAAAAAGCCAATGGGATTGTGGCCTCAGGCATCAAGAGGAGCATAGTGTCTAGATCTAAGGAAGTAATGCTCCCCATGCTCTATTCTGCTTTGGTTAGACCACATCTGGAATATTGTGTCCAATTCTGGGCGCCACAATTCAAGAGAGATATTGACTCTAAGCTGGAATGTGTCCAGAGGAGGGCGACTCAAATGATCAAGGGTCTGGAGAACAAGCCCTATGAGGAGCGGCTTAAGGAGCTGGGCATGTTTAGCCTGAAGAAGAGAAGGCTGAGAGGAGATATGATAGCCATGTATAAATATGTGAGAGGAAGCCACAGGGAGGAGGAGGGAGCAAGCTTGTTTTCTGCTTCCTTGGAGACTAGGACACAAGGAACAATGGCTTCAAACTACAAGAGAGGAGATTCCATCTGAACATGAGGAAGAACTTCCTGACTGTGAGAGCCGTTCAGCAGTGGAACTCTCTGCCCCAGAGTGTGGTGGAGGCTCCTTCTTTGGAAGCTTTTAAGCAGAGGCTGGATGGCCATCTGTCAGGGGTGATTTGAATGCAATATTCCTGCTTCTTGGCAGAATGGGGATGGACTGGATGGTGGCCCAGGAGGTCTCTTCCCACTCTAGGATTCTAGGATTCTATGATTCTATGGATGCTGAAGCTGCAACAAACAGAAACTCTTGTTTCATGCACAAAACTGTTTAAAATGCTGGGCATGAAATGACCTTCAAGCCGTGAGCATCATAAGGCCGAGGTGAAGCATCCATAAATATTGGGAAGGAGGTCGCGTGGAAGGTGCCGTCAGCGGTTTTCTTTTCTGCTGCTTCAATAGAATCCGATGCCAGGAATAAAGAATCAGGACAAAAAGCGCTGCGCGTGGGCTACATCTCCAAAATATGTATTAATCATTGCATTCAGAAAACTCTTGAGAGATTATTATTATAATATTATTATCGTCATCATCAAAGTAGCAATAATAATAATAATAATAATAATAATTTATCCTAATATTATTATTGCACCCTGAAGTATGGACTTTGCATCTTCCTCCCTGCAGAGAGTCATAGATTATTCTAGAATCCCTGGATGGAAGACGGCAAAAGAGAAGAAGCAAAATCACTCAGGGACTTTTTTCAGATTTCTTCCTTGAAAAAAGGAAATGAAGTCAACTCTGGAAAGACCCGGATGCAACGCCTGCTAAGGCCACACGGTGGCAGCATAGAGCGCCTTCCGATGCGGCTCCAGGGACTGCAGAGGAAGGCCGCCATCATTATTATCATAATAATAATAGTAATGATAATAATAATAATAATAATAATAATAATAATAATAATAATAATAATAATAATAATAATAAACGAGTGCAAAAAGTCAAGAACTGGACATCACATTTTGGTTAAAATATCTGACGAGCCTACATGGAAAAATGGCTCAACAATTCAATGAGATGCTGTCAAGCCATTATTATTATTATTATTATTATTATTATTATTGCCAGCCTTTCAATTGGGTGACCGATGGAATAACATTAAATAATAATAATAATAATAATAATAATAATAATGGCCAGTCTAGGTGACCAATGGGGAATAATATTAACTAATGACCATAATTATGATAACAAATGCCAGCCTGTCCATCAATAATAATAATAATAATAATAATAATAATAATAATTATATCACATAGCACTCCCCAAAGGGGACTAAAAATGGCTTGACATAATAATAATAATAATAATAATAATAATAATAATAATAATGTCAAGCCATTTTAATTGTTGTTGTTGTTATTATTATTATTATTATTATTATTATTATATCATATACCACTCCCCAAAGGGGATTAAAATGGCTTGACATAATAATAATAATAATAATAATAATAATAATAATAATAATGTCATTTTAATTATTATTATTATTATTATTATTGCCAGCCTTTCAATTGGGTGACCAATGGAATAACGTCAAATACTAATAATATAATAATATTTGCCAGTTTATCCATTAGATGACCAATGGGGAATAATATTAACTAATAACCATAATTATGATAACAAATGCCAGCCTGTCCATCAATAATAATAATAATAATAATAATAATAATAATAATTATTATTATTATTATTATATCACATAGCACTCCCCAAAGGGGACTAAAAATGGCTTGACATAATAATAATAATAATAATAATAATAATAATAATAATAATGTCAAGCCATTTTAATTGTTGTTGTTGTTATTATTATTATTATTATTATTATATCATATACCACTCCCCAAAGGGGATTAAAAATGGCTTGACATAATAATAATAATAATAATAATAATAATAATGTCAAGTCATTTTAATTATTATTATTATTATTATTATTATTATTATTATTATTATTGCCAGCCTTTCCATTGGGTGACTGATGGAATAATATTTAATAATAATATAATAATAATAATTGCCAGTCTATCCATTAGGTGACCAATGGGGAATAATATTAACTAATAATTATAATTATGATAACAAATGCCAGCCTGTCCATCAATAATAATAATAATAATAATAATAATAATATTTATTATTATTATTATTATTATTCTTCCCAGGCTTTCCATTGGGTGACTAATGGAATAACATTAAATAATAATATTATAAAAATAATAATTGCCAGTCTATCCATTAGGTGACTAATGGGGAATAATATTAACTAATAACCCTGTCCATCAATTATTATTATTATTATTATTATTATTATTATTATGTACCAAAGGGGACTCAAAATGGCTTGACATAATAATAATAATAATAATAATAATAATAATGTCAAGCCATTATTATTATTATTATTATTATTATTATTATTATTATTATATCATATACCACTCCCCAAAGGGGATTAAAACATAATAATAACATAACATAATAATAATAATAATAATAATAATAATAATAATAATTGCCAGTCTATCCATTAGATGACCAATGGGGAATAATATTAACTAATAACCATAATTATGATAACAAATGCCATCCTGTCCATCAATAAGAATATGTATCATATACCACTCCCCAAAGGGGATTAAAAATGGCTTGACATAATAATAATAATAATAATAATAATAATAATAATAATGTCAAGCTATTATTATTATTATTATTATTATTATTATTATTATTGCCAGCCTTTCCATTGGGTGACCAATAACAAATGCCAGCCTGTCCATCAATAGGCCAGCAGTCTCCCCAATCACAACCACTGAATGCCTTCCATCTGCAGTATGGGATGCTGGCCTGGAACTTTGACACCTGCCAATCAATGGTTGCCGTGGAGATTGGGGGCGGGACAGGTGACCTTCAGGTGGGTTCAGAGCTTCCTTGCATGCACCTGAAGGCAACCAATGAATGCAGCGCAAGGTCACTGGGACTGGCCATTGCTCAAGGCTGAGGGATGCTGGGATCTGCAGGCCCAAGACCTTGCCAAACTTCATCTCCCATTAGTCGATAGCATTGGGGACCCAAACTGCATTCTTTCTGCAATGCAGGTGGAGCTTTCCATTCAGCACCAGTGAGCTCTCCAAAGTGCTGAAACTATAATATATATAAATATCTAGCTACGTAGCTAGCCTCCTTTCTATAAGAGCAATGCATGTATATAGTCTCCTTTCTATAGTAGCAATGTACCAGGGCAATGCATGGAGACAATGCACCGTTCACCTTCCATGCACATATGTTGCGTGATGTCGGCTTATGCTCAGAGGCCGTGTTTCTCTCTCGGAAGGGAGGCTTTGCTTTTGCAAGGAAGGCCGTGCTGTTAATCCCTTGCTCTTCTTTGGGTCGCTGCTGCAATTAACCCCAACGAGATTAGCAGCAGCGCCAGCACGGCTTTCAAGGATGCATGCAGATAGATCTCTCTGCAAAGAGACCCTTCCTTCCTCGTGGAGCTTGCAACCCAAGGCATTAGAGAGCCATCATGGATATATTCCTCCTGCCCCAGGGTTTGCCTTGCTCTCATTTCCCTTAATGGGGGTGTGTGTGTGGGGGGGGGGGGGGGTGCCCCACTGCTGACAGTGGCCTCAACTAATCCCTTGTAAACAGACAGACATGTGTTCCCAAATCCTTTGTATGTGATTATGCGTCTGCCTGGGTTTAACCCTTGCCTTCCCAATCCGCTTAGGCCTAAAGGATGTAACCAGAGAGAGACAGGATTGGGAAAATGGGGCACGGCCCCTTTAAGTGGGGCCCCAGGCATCACTTCCACCGATTTCTAGAACTGCAGAGAAGGCGGCATCATCATCATCATCATTGTGTCTCAATTGAGATGAAAACAGGATATTAGTGATAATGAGAACAATAGTATCATATATATACATATACACGTGAATGTACGCATTATATAAAACATTGTTGTATTGTTATACCGATAACAATAATATATAATGTGTTATAATATTATATATGTTATAATATATATATTATTGTATTGTTATACTGATAACAATAATACACTCTAACATTATATATATATATATATATATATATATATATATATATAATTGTTTTGTGATTCCTAATAACAATAATATATAATGTGTTACAATATTATATATATATATAATTGTATTGTTATACCAATAATAATACAATCTAATATATATGTTATATACATAATATAATTGTTTTGTGATTCCCAATAACAATAGTATATAATGTGTTATAATATTATATATGTTATTTTATATATATATATATATATATATATATATATATATATATATATATGATTGTATTGTTATACCGATAACAATAATACAATATATATATATATATATATATATATATATATATATATATATGCTTTGTGATTCCCAATAACAATAATATATAATGTGTTATAATATATTATATATGTTGTATAATATATATATATGTATATATTGTATTGTTATACCAATAACAATAATACAATCTAATATATATGTTATATATATAATTGCTTTGTGATTCCCAATAACAATAATATATAATGTGTTATATTATATATGTTATATGTACCGCTGAGCCTGCACAGAGTGCCCTGAAATGTAAAGCAGCACTAAAGGCATTCCTGAGCATGCACAGAGTGTCGCCGAAGGAAAAAGCAGCAGTTAAACTCCCCCTCTGAGCATTCACAGAGTGCAATGCAGCACTAAAGTTACCCCTGGCCATACACAGAATGTCAAAGAAGGAAAACTAATAGCACTGAAAGCACCTTTGAGCATGCATAGAGTGCCCTGGAATGCAAAGCAGTACGAAAGGTACCTCTGAACATACACAGTGTCATAGAAGGAAAACTAACAGCACCAAAGGCACATTTGAGCATGCACAGAGTGTTCTGGAATGCAAGGCAGCACTAAAGATACAACTGAGCATGCACATAGAAGGAAGAGTTGCAGCAATAAAGACCACTCTGAGCATGCACAAAGTGTTCCGGAATGCGAAGCAGCAGCACTAAAGGTGCCTCTGAGCATGCACAGAGTGTCATAGAAGGAAAAGTATCAGCACTAAAGGCACCTCTGAGCATGCACAAAATGTTCTGGAATGCAAGGCAGCACTAAAGGTGCCTCTGAGCATGCACAGAGTGTCATAGGAGGGAAAGTTGCAGCAATGAAGTCTCCTTTGAGCATGCACAGAGTGCCCTGGAATGCAAAGCAGCACGAAAGGTACCTCTGAACATACTCAGAGTGTCATAGAAGGAAAATATCAGCACTAAAGGCACCTCTGAGCATGCACAAAGTGTTCTGGAATGCAAAGCAGCACTAAAGGTACCTCTGAGCATGCACAGAGTGTCATAGAAGGAAAATATCAGCACTAAAGGCACCTCTGAGCATGCACAAAGTGTTCTGGAATGTAGAGCAGCACTAAAGGCACCCTTGAGCATGCTCAGAGTGTCATAGAAGGAAAATATCAGCACTAAAGGCACCTCTGAGCATGCACAAAGTGTTCTGGAATGCAAGGCAGCACTAAAGGTACCTCTGAGCATGCTCAGTGTCATAGAAGGAAAATATCAGCACTAAAGACCTCTCTGAGCATGCACAGAGTGCCCTGAAATGTAAAGCAGCACTAAAGCCATTCCTGAGCATGCACAGAGTGTCGCCGAAGGAAAAAGCAGCAGTTCAACACCCCCTCTGAGCATTCACAGAGTGCAATGCAGCACTAAAGTTACCCCTGGGCATACACAGAATGTCAAAGAAGGAAAACTAACAGCACTGAAGGCACCTTTGAGCATGCACAGAGTGTTCTGGAATGCAAGGCAGCACTAAAGATACAACTGAGCATGCACATAGAAGGAAGAGTTGCAGCAATAAAGACCACTCTGAGCATGCACAAAGTGTTCCGGAATGCAAAGCAGCACTAAAGGTGCCTCTGAGCATGCTTAGAGTGTCATAGAAGGAAATGTTGCAGCAATGAAGTCCCCTCTGAGCATGCACAGAGTGCCCTGGAATGCAAAGCAGCACTAAAGGTACCTCTGAGCATGCACAGAGTGTCATAGAAGGAAAATATCAGCACTAAAGGCACCTCTGAGCATGCACAAAGTGTTCTGGAATGTAGAGCAGCACTAAAGGCACCCCGAGCATGCTCAGAGTACCATAGAAGGAAAACTAACAGCACCAAAGGCACATTTGAGCATGCACAGAGTGTTCTGGAATGCAAGGCAGCACTAAAGATACAACTGAGCATGCACATAGAAGGAAAAAGTTGCAGCAATGAAGGGCACTGAGCATGCACAAAGTGGTCTGGAATGCAAAGCAGCACTAAAGGTGCCTCTGAGCATGCACAGAGTGTCGTAGGAGGGAAAGTTGCAGCAATGAAGTCTGCTCTGAGCATACACAGAGTGCCCTGGAATGCAAAGCAGCACTAAAGGTGCCTCTGAGCATGCACAGAGTGTCATAGAAGGAAAATATCAGCATTAAAGGCACCTCTGAGCATGCACAAAGTGTTCTGGAATGTAGAGCAGCACTAAAGGCACCCCTGAGCATGCTCAGAGTACCATAGAAGGAAAACTAACAGCACCAAAGGCACATTTGAGCATGCACAGAGTGTTCTGGAATGCAAGGCAGCACTAAAGATACAACTGAGCATGCACATAGAAGGAAAAAGTTGCAGCAATGAAGGGCACTGAGCATGCACAAAGTGGTCTGGAATGCAAAGCAGCACTAAAGGTGCCTCTGAGCATGCACAGAGTGTCGTAGGAGGGAAAGTTGCAGCAATGAAGTCTGCTCTGAGCATACACAGAGTGCCCTGGAATGCAAAGCAGCACTAAAGGTGCCTCTGAGCATGCACAGAGTGTCATAGAAGGAAAATATCAGCACTAAAGGCACCTCTGAGCATGCACAAAGTGTTCTGGAATGTAGAGCAGCACTAAAGGCACCCCTGAGCATGCTCAGAGTACCATAGAAGGAAAACTAACAGCACCAAAGGCACATTTGAGCATGCACAGAGTGTTCTGGAATGCAAGGAGTGTTCTGGAATGCAAGGAAGCACTAAAGATACAACTGAGCATGCACATAGAAGGAAGAGTTACAGCAATAAAGACCACTCTGAGCATGCACAAAGTGTTCCGGAATGCAAAGCAGCAGCACTAAAGGTGCCTCTGATCATGCACAGAGTGTCATAGAAGGAAAAGTATCAGCACCAAAGCTACCTCTGAGCATGCACAAAGTGTTCTGGAATGTGGAGCAGCCCTCAAGGCACCCCTGAGCATGCACAGAGTGCCCTGGAATGCAAAGCAGCACTAAAGGTACCTCTGAGCATGCTCAGAGTGTCATAGAAGGAAAAGTATCAGCACTAAAGGCACCTCTGAGCATGCACAAAGTGTTCTGGAATGTGGAACAGCACTAAAGGCACCCCTGAGCATGCACAGAGTGTCATAGAAGGAAAACGAACAGTAATTACACCCCCTCTGAGCATTCGCTGGAATATAAAGCAGCACTGAAGTCCCCCTGAGCATGCACAGAGTGCCTTTCCACTTCTGCAGGACTCCTTCCCTTTGGCCTGGCAGGAGGGCGAATGTCCAGAGTGGATGGAGGGAGGGAGCCGTGCTGCTGAGGCCGTGGCACGGCTTGACCTCTCCCCGTGGCTCAGGACCAGGCTCCCTGGCTATTTATTTATAGTCCTCTCGACAGCAAAGCAGAAAGCCTCCCTCCTCCTCCTTTGCTGCTGAAATTCTCCTCTGGGCACATTCCTGGGCTGCCTTCCACTCCTGGGCACTCTGTGCATGCTCAGGGGGCTTGTTTGCAGTGCCAGAGCCTCCCAGTACCTTGCAAACCTGGCCCAAGTCTTTGTTTCTCCCCCAGATTTGGCCCTTAGCTCTCAGAATCCCTGACCAATGTCCTGAAATAACAACATGGCACTCTATAAGGATATTTTCCCCATTGTATTTTCCTTCCCCAGGTTCACGCATTGCCGTACCCGAAAGCCTAAGGCCTCATTTGCACTGCGATCGGAGGAATTATATGGTGAGCAAGCGTAGTCTCAAATGATGCATTGAGCTGCATTATATGAGTCCGCACTGCCCTATAACCCAGTTTGGTCTGCATTACGATTGTGGTGTAGATGGGGCCTAAGCCTCCAAAGGAAGGCAAATAATAGATGCAAAAGCAAGAACTGTACATATAACAATCAGGTCTCTTTCTATGCAATGCAAGGCATTGGCATCTCCTGGTTTCTTCTCCTTTATGTCTCCGTCCCTGACTCCCTTTGCTTCTTTTTGCAAGCTCCCTTTTGCAATGCATGTTTTGGGGGGCCCTTCTTTGGGGTCCTTGGCTCTGCTTCCTGCCTCCCTGCAATGGATGCCTCATCTCCTCCTTCTTGCTTTTGCACTGCAGCAGCAGCAGAGGAGGAGGAGGAAGGAGGAAGGAGGGAGGGAGGGAGGGAAGGAAGGAAGGAAGGACGAATCAAGGTGAAGGAAGGGAAGGGAGAGGAGGAGAGGAAGCGCAGCCCAGCTAGGCCCAGAAGCCTTGGCAGAAGCAGGAAGGGGATGGGCACCCATCTCTCCTCCAATGGGACCCTTAGGAACACAAGGGAGGGAACGGCATTATCCCTCACCACAAAGGGGGATCCCAGAGGACATCCAGTCCAAAACCCTAAGAGATACAGAGAGAGAGAGAGAGAGATGGATAAGATAGATAGATAGATAGATAGAATCCTAATATCCTAGAGTTGGAAGGGGTACGCAAAGGGCATCTAGACCAAAACCCAAGAGATAGATAGATAGATAGATAGATAGATAGATAGATAGATAGATACCTAGTATCCTAGAGCTGGAAGGGGTATGCAAAGGACATCTAGTCCAAAACCCTAAGAGATTGATAGATAGATTAATAGATAGCTAGATAGATAGATAGATAGTATCCTAGAGTTGGAAGGGGTACGCAAAGGGCATTTGTCCAAAACCCTAAGAGATAGATAGATAGATAGATAGATAGATAGATAGATAGACAGATAGATACCTAGTATCATAGAGTTGGAAGGCGTATGCAAAGGGCATCTAGTCCAAACCCCTAAGAGATAGATAGATTAATAGACAGACAGATAGATAGATTAATAGACAGACAGACAGATGATTGAATCCTAGTGTCCAAGACTTGGAAGGGGCACCCAAAGGATATCCAGTCCAAAGCCCTAAGAGATACACATAGATAGATAGATAGATAGATAGATAGATAGATAGATAGATGGATGGATGGATGGACGGACAGATGATAGTATCCTAGAGTTGGAAGGGTACGCAAAGGGCATCTAGTCCAAAACCCCAAGAGACAAATAAATTAATAGATATATAGATGGATAAATGAATGAATGGATAGATGAATAGATAGATAGATAGATAGATAGATAGATAGATAGATAGATTCCTAGTATCATAGAGTTTGCGGGGGTATTCAAAGGGCATCTAGTCCAAAACCATAAGAAATAGACAGATCAACAGATCATAGACTCATAGAATCAAAGAGCTGGAAGAGACCTCGTGGGCCATAATCCAGTCCAACCCGATTCTGCCAAGAAGCAGGAATATTGCATTCAAAGCACCCCTGACAGATGGCCATCCAGCCTCTGCTTAAAAGCTTCCAAAGAAGGAGCCTCCACCACACTCCCTCCGGGGCAGAGAGTTCCACTGCTGAATGGCTCTCACAGTCAGGAAGTTCTTCCTCGTGTTCAGATGGAATCTCCTCTCTTGTAGTTTGAAGCCATTGTTTCGCGTCCTAGTCTCCAGGGAAGCAGAAAGCAAGCTTGCTCCCTCCTCCTCCCTGTGGCTTCCTCTCACATACTTATCCATGATCCTCCTCATGTCTCCTCTCAGCCTTCTCTTCTTCAGGCTAAGAATGCCCAGCTCCTTAAGCCGCTCCTCATAGGGCTTGTTCTCCAGACCCTTGATCATTTTAGTCGCCCTCCTCTGGACACATTCCAGCTTGTCAACATCTCTCTTCAACTGTGGTGCCAAGAATTGGACACAACATTCCAGGTAAAGTGGTCTAACCAAAGCAGAATAGAGCATGGGGAGCAGGACTTCCCTAGATCTAGACACTAGGCTCCTCTTGATGCCTGAGGCCAACATCCCATTGGCTTTTTTTGTCACCATATCACGTTCCTGGCTCATGTTTACCTTTCTGTCCACGAGGACTCAAGGTCGTTTTCACACGTACTGCTCTCAAGCCAGGCCTCATTGTCCCCCATTCTGTCACTTTGCATTTCGTTTTTTCTGCCTAAGATACATAGACAGACAGACAGACAGTCAGATAGATGATAGTATCCTACAGTTGGAAGGGGTACGCAAAGTCCATCAAGTCCAAACCCCTAAGAGATTAATAGATAAATTGATAGATAGATAGATAGATAGATAGATAGATAGATAGATAGATAGATGACCAATTGATTGAGATAGATGGATGGATGGATGGATGGATGGATGGATGGATAGATAGATAGATAGATAGATAGATAGATAGATAGATAGACAGTAGGGCTGGGCGGTTTCGTTTCGTTAATTCGTAATTCGGTAATAATTCGTTAATTTTTTTAATTACAAAATGATAACGAACCATTCTGGAGCAATTTTTTTAAAAAATGAATTTTTAAACACGTTTTGTAAATGCTTCGTATTTCGTTATTGTATTCGTTTCGTTATTGTTCTGAGGTCGTTTTGTTATTATTTCTGCATGTCTGGGGCAAGTTTTTTGTTTAATTAGTGAAAAAAATTATAATATCACACCAACAGTCAAGAACAGAGGGAGAGGGAAGCTTCAGAAGGTTTTGGAGGTTTTTTAGCATATTTCGCAGTCACGTCCGCCATTAACGAATCGATTCGTTATTGTTTCGGAAATCGATTTGTTAATGTTTTGTAATTTTTTTCACATTTACAAAATTTCGTAAATATCGAACTTTTTAAAAGGAAAATTTTGTAATTATTTTAAATAACGAAATGCAAAACCCCCCAAAAAACGAATCGATTTTAGAAACAATTTTTTCAGTTGTTACCCAGGCCTAATAGACAGACAGATAGGAAGGTAAATAGATGACCAATTGATTGAGATAGATAGATAGATAGATAGATAGATAGATAGATAGATAGATAGATAGAGATAGGTAAATAGATGATCAATTGATTGAGAGATGATAGAATCCTAGTATCCTAGAGTTGGAAGGGGCACCTAAAGGATATCCAGTCCAAACCCCTAAGAGATACAGATAAATAGATAGATAGATAGATAGATAGATAGATAGATTGATTGATTCCTAGAATCCAGAGTTGGAACGGGTACTCAAAGGCTGTCTAGTCGAAACTCCTAAAAGACAGACAGATGGATGGACGATAGAATCCTAGACTCCCAGAGCTGGAAGGGACACCCAGAGGACATCTAGTCCAAAAACTTTAAGAAAGAAAGAGAGGATCCTCGTGTTGGAAGAGACCGCAAGGCAAAAGGGGACGGAGCCAAATCCATTATGCAAATGGTGGTACCCCTGGAACCTGGGCATTAGGAAAGGCTTTCCCCATATTTCGGAAACGGTTTCCTCTACTGCATTGTGTCTTATTTATTGTTCGGTGCCTTGGGGAGAAAATAAAGGGGGATAAAAATAAAATGTGTATTATATATATATGTGTGTATCTGTATCTATGGACGTCTGGGTGGACGCCTTCCAGCAAGGCCCATCAAGGGACATAATGGAAGTCTCCTGTCTGCCTTCCTTAATGGGTTTTCGGTGGGAGCTTCCAAATGAGAGTCTCACTGTCGCAGATATTTATACATTAGTTTAAACGTTTGTGTAATACGATGTTTTATAAGCCACTGACCAGTCCAGATGATATTGCCTTCCACTTGGAAACCACTCACATAATTTATAATTTGCAAATAATGGCAAAATTGCCTTTTGAATGAGCCTTGGGCTGCCTCCCATCCAAGTCCCAACCAGGGCTGACCCTGTTTTGCTTCCAATATGAGATTGTGATGCTTCGGCTCAACGAGTCCTATTTGCACATGCACTTGAATTATATGTACATAGGAGGGACTGTGACCAGCATATTTTAATATCTCTGTGACTGTTTCTAAGTCATTCCACACCATGGGAAATTGCACAGAAACTATACCAGATTCAATTAATAAGCTTGTAAAATAATAATAATAATAATAATAATAATAATAATATGTAAATAATATAAATAATAATAGTATTATTTATATTATATTATTATTTATATTATTTACATTATATTATTCTTATTATTTTATAGTACTGTGTATTTTATATTATTAGTAGTATTTTATATTACTATTAGTAGTCTCTGAAACGTGGACTGTCTGCAGACATCACACGCAACTCCTGGAACGATTCCATCAGCGTTGCCTCCATATTATTAGTAGTATTTTATATTATTATTATATTATTTAATATTATTATTTATAATAATAATAATATAAAAATACTACTAATAATATAAAATATAAAGGTGTTGGACTAGATGGCCCATGTGGTCTCTTCCAACTTTTACTCTATGATTCTATGAAAATAATAATATTAATATAATGATAATAATAATAATAATAATAATAATAATAATAATAATATAAGAACCAGGGAGTGTTTGAGAACTGGGATATCTGTAGGGAGACCAAGGGGCTTGTTGATAAAATTATTGTCCTCCCAACCCTGTTCTATACTTGTGAAACGTGGACTGTCTACAGACATCACACTCAACTCCTAGAACAATTCCATCAGCATTGCCTCCAAAAAAATCCTGCAAATCTCTTGGGCAGACAGATGTCAATGTGATGGAAGAAGAAGAAAAGACCACCAGCATTGAAGCCATGATCCTATGCCATCAACTCTACTGGACGGGGCACGTTGTCCTAATGCCCAATCGCCATCTTCCAAAACAGTTACTCTACTCCCAATTCAAGAATGGAAAACATAATGTTGGTGGACAGGAAAAGAGATTCAAAGATGGGCTTAAAGCCAACCTTAAAAACTGTGGCATAGACACTGAGGAAGAACTGGGAAGCCCTAGCTCTTGAACGCTCTAACTGGAGGTCAGCTGTGACCAGCAGTGCTCCAGAATTTGAAGAGACACGAATGGAGGGAAGAAGGGAGAAACATGCCAAGAGGAAGAAGGTGCATCAAGCCAACCCCGACCAAGACCACCTTCCACTCATTATGGGAGAACATACGGGTCAAGAACAGGGCTCCACAGCCACCTACAGACCCGTTGCCAAGACACTAGACTTGGAGGACCATCATCCTCGAGCTACGAGGAAAGTAAGTGAAGTAAGTATATACTAATACTAATAATAATAATAATGGGAGCATTTCCCTCCATTATGCAAAAGGGAACATGGGCAGCCTTCCCATATATGGGATTTCAGTCCTTCACTTCAGGCCACGCTTGACCACTTAGTTGCAGAAATTATTATTAATAATAATAATAATTAAGTATAATAATAATAATAATAATAATAATAGCAATACGCCTTCAGAAAGGAAAATAAAAATCCACAAAATTATAATTCAGGTGCTTCAATCTATTAATAATAATAATAATAATAATAATAATACATTATTATTATTAATAATAATAAACAATATAATAATGACAACAATATAAAATAATAATAATAATAATAATAATAATAATAATAATATAATACTAATTAAGGGAGCATTTTCCTCCATGGTACAAAAGAGAACGTGGGCAGCCTTCCCATAGATAGGATTTCATCCTGTAATTTCAGGCCATGCTTGACCACTTAGTTGCAGTCATTATTATTATTATTATTATTATTATTATTATTATTATTATTATTACTATGTATAATAATAATAATAGCAATAGGCCTTCAGAAAGGAAAATAAAAATCCACAAAATTATAATTCAGGTGCCTCCATCTATTATTATTATTAATAATAATAATAAATAATAATAATAAACAATATAATAATGACAACAATATAAAATAATAATAATAATAATAATAATAATAATAATAATATACTAATTAAGGGAGCATTTTCCTCCATTGGTCAAAATAGAATGTGGACAGCCTTCCCATAGATACGGTTTCATCCCTTAACTTCAGGTCATGCTTGACCACTTAGTTGCAGATATTATTATTATTATTATTATTATTATTATTATTACTATGTATAATAATAATAATAGCAATAGGCCTTCAGAAAGGAAAATAAAAATCCACAAAATTATAATTCAGGTGCCTCCATCTATTATTATTATTAATAATAATAATAAATAATAATAAACAATATAATAATGACAACAATATAAAATAATAATAATAATAATAATAATAATAATAATAATAATATACTAATTAAGGGAGCATTTTCCTCCATTGGTCAAAATAGAATGTGGACAGCCTTCCCATAGATACGGTTTCATCCCTTAACTTCAGGTCATGCTTGACCACTTAGTTGCAGATATTATTATTATTATTATTATTATTATTATTATTATTACTATGTATAATAATAATAATAGCAATAGGCCTTCAGAAAGGAAAATAAAAATCCACAAAATTATAATTCAGGTGCCTCCATCTATTATTATTATTAATAATAATAATAAATAATAATAAACAATATAATAATGACAACAATATAAAATAATAATAATAATAATAATAATAATAATAATAATAATAATATACTAATTAAGGGAGCATTTTCCTCCATTGGTCAAAATAGAATGTGGACAGCCTTCCCATAGATACGGTTTCATCCCTTAACTTCAGGTCATGCTTGACCACTTAGTTGCAGATATTATTATTATTATTATTATTATTATTATTATTACTATGTATAATAATAATAATAGCAATAGGCCTTCAGAAAGGAAAATAAAAATCCACAAAATTATAATTCAGGTGCCTCCATCTATTATTATTATTAATAATAATAATAAATAATAATAAACAATATAATAATGACAACAATATAAAATAATAATAATAATAATAATAATAATAATAATAATAATAATAATATACTAATTAAGGGAGCATTTTCCTCCATTGGTCAAAATAGAATGTGGACAGCCTTCCCATAGATACGGTTTCATCCCTTAACTTCAGGTCATGCTTGACCACTTAGTTGCAGATATTATTATTATTATTGTTATTATTATTATTATTATTACTATGTATAATAATAATAATAGCAATAGGCCTTCAGAAAGGAAAATAAAAATCCACAAAATTATAATTCAGGTGCCTCCATCTATTATTATTATTAATAATAATAATAAATAATAATAATAAACAATATAATAATGACAACAATATAAAATAATAATAATAATAATAATAATAATAATAATAATAATAATATACTAATTAAGGGAGCATTTTCCTCCATTGGTCAAAATAGAATGTGGACAGCCTTCCCATAGATACGGTTTCATCCCTTAACTTCAGGTCATGCTTGACCACTTAGTTGCAGATATTATTATTATTATTGTTATTATTATTATTAAGTATAATAATAATAGAAATAGGCCTTCAGAAAGGAAAATAAAAACCTACAAAATTATAATTCAGGCGCTTCCATCTCTCTGAGGCCAGAATGCTGGGAATCCCAGACCTCAACTGATATTTAATTCAAATGCAATGCCAGTAATGCCTATTCAGGTTGGACATTTAGTCACATGGAGTGTGAGTTACTGTAGTTTGTTTTCCTATCAGGTTTTGGAATGGAACCCCCTCCAATAGGACTGCAGATCCCATCGTTCCCTCGCATTGGCTGAGATTCCTAAAGCAGGTGGGAGTTACAAACCAAGACCATGCTTGATGTGTTGACTGGATATTGGTCCTAGTTTGAACTGCACCTTCCATAATCCCCTATCCTGCCTGATGGGAATGGGAGTCCAAAAATATGTTGACTTAGGCTCATATATAATGCATCCTTAAGCTGTATTTCCTGGAATAGGAATGTATATATATTTTCTTGTTGGGAGCTGTCCGTTTCAACACGAAGACCAACAGCCTGGTATCCCTCTGCAGTGGTTACTCTGATTCTGGGAAATAATGTTGTTGCTGTTGTTGTTATTGCTATTGCTATTGTTATTGTTGCTGTTGTTGTTGTTGTGTGCCTTCATGTCAACAACAACAGCACTTCCTGTGCCAGGGAAACCCACCTATCACTGGACTATGCTGGGAATGGCTCTTGTTGTTGTTGTTGTTATTGCTGTTGTTATTGACATTGTTGCTGTTGTTGTTGAGTGCCTTCAAGTCAACAACAACAACAGCACTTTCCGTGCCAGGGAAACCCACCTATCACTGCTGGGAATGGCTCTTGTTGTTGTTGTTATTGCTGTTGTTATTGTTGCTGTTCTTGTTGTTGTTGTGCGCCTTCAGGTCAACAACAGCTTTTCCTGTGCCAGGGAAACCCACCTATCACTGGACTATGCTGGGAATGGCTCTTGTTGTTGTTGTTGTTATTGCTGTTGTTATTGACGTTGTTGCTGTTGTTGTTGAGTGCCTTCAAGTCAACAACAACAACAGCACTTTCCGTGCCAGGGAAACCCACCTATCACTGCTGGGAATGGCTCTTGTTGTTGTTGTTATCGCTGTTGTTATTGTTGTTGCTGTTGTTGTTGTGCGCCTTCAGGTCAACAACAGCTTTTCCTGTGCCAGGGAAACCCACCTATCACTGGACTATGCTGGGAATGGCTCTTGTTGTTGTTGTTGTTATTGCTGTTGTTATTGACGTTGTTGCTGTTGTTGTTGAGTGCCTTCAAGTCAACAACAACAACAGCACTTTCCGTGCCAGGGAAACCCACCTATCACTGCTGGGAATGGCTCTTGTTGTTGTTGTTATCGCTGTTGTTATTGTTGTTGCTGTTGTTGTTGTGCGCCTTCAGGTCAACAACAGCTTTTCCTGTGCCAGGGAAACCCACCTATCACTGGGCTATGCTGGGAATGGCTGTTGTCGTTGTTGTTGCTGTTGTTATTGCTGTTGTTGTGTGCCTTCAAGTCAACAACAACAGCATTTCCTGTGCCAGGGAAACCCACCTATCACTGGACTATGCTGGAAATGGCTGTTGTTGTTGTTATTGCTGTTGCTATTGTTGTTGTTGCTGTTGTTGTTGTGTGTCTTCAGGTCAACAACAACAGCGTTTCCTGTGCCAGGGAAACCCACCTATCATTGGACTATGCTGGGAATGGCTGTTGTTGTTGTTGCTGCTGTAGCTATTGTTGTTGTTGCTGTTGTTGCTGTTGTGTGCCTTCAAGTCAACAACAACAGCGTTTCCTGTGTCAGGGAAACCCACCTATAAGTGGATTATGCTGGGAGCAGCTGCTGCTGCTGCTGTTGTTGTTCTTGTTATTGCTGTTGTTGTTGTTGTGTGCCTTCAAGTCAACAACAAAAGCATTTCCTGTGCCAGGGAAACCCACTTATCACTGGGCTATGCTGGGAATGGCTGTTGTCGTTGTTGTTGCTGTTGTTATTGCTGTTGTTGTGTGTCTTCAAGTCAACAACAACAGCATTTCCTGTGCCAGGGAAACCCACCTATCACTGGACTATGCTGGAAATGGCTGTTGTTGTTATTGCTGTTGCTATTGTTGTTGTTGCTGTTGTTGTTGTGTGTCTTCAGGTCAACAACAACAGCGTTTCCTGTGCCAGGGAAACCCACCTATCATTGGACTATGCTGGGAATGGCTGTTGTTGTTGTTGCTGCTGTAGCTATTGTTGTTGTTGCTGTTGTTGCTGTTGTGTGCCTTCAAGTCAACAACAACAGCGTTTCCTGTGTCAGGGAAACCCACCTATAAGTGGATTATGCTGGGAGCAGCTGCTGCTGCTGCTGTTGTTGTTCTTGTTATTGCTGTTGTTGTTGTTGTGTGCCTTCAAGTCAACAACAAAAGCATTTCCTGTGCCAGGGAAACCCACTTATCACTGGGCTATGCTGGGAATGGCTGTTGTCGTTGTTGTTGCTGTTGTTATTGCTGTTGTTGTGTGTCTTCAAGTCAACAACAACAGCATTTCCTGTGCCAGGGAAACCCACCTATCACTGGACTATGCTGGGAATGGCTGTTGTTGTTGCTGCTGCTGCTGCTGTTGTTGTTGTTGTTGTTGTGTGTCTTCAAGTCAACAACAACAGCATTTTCCATGCTAGGGAAACTCACCTATCACTGGACTTTGCTGGGAATGGCTCTTGTTGTTGTTGTTATTGCTGTTGTTATTGACGTTGTTGCTGTTGTTGTTGTGTGCCTTCAAGTCAACAACAACAGCATTTTCCATACCAGGGGCACCCACCTATCACTGGACTATACTGAGAATGGCTGTTGTCGTTGTTGTTACTGTTGTTATTGCTGCTGTTGTGTGCCTTCAAGTCAACAACAACAGCGTTTCCTGTGCCAGGGAAACCCACCTATCACTGGGTTATGCTGAGAATGGCTGTTGTTGTTGTTGTTGTTGTTGTTGCTGTTGTTGTTGTTGTGTGCCTTCAAGTCAACAACAACAGCATTTCCTGTGTCAGGGAAACCCATCTATCCCTGGACTATACTGGGAATGGCTGTTGTTGTTGTTGTTGAGTGCCTTCAAGTAAACAACAACAGTGTTTTCCATACCAGGGAAGCCCATCTATCACTGGACTATGCTGGGAATGGCTGTTGTTGCTGTTGTTGTTATTGCTGTTGTTATTGTTGTTGTTGTTGCTGTTGTTGTTGTTGTTGTGTGCCTTCAGGTCAACAACAGCTTTTCCTGTGCCAGGGAAACCCACCTATAACTGGATTATGCTGGGAACGGCTATTGTTGTTGTTGTTGTTGTTATTGCTGTTGTTGTTGCTGTTGTTGTTGTTGTTGTTGTTGTTGTTGTTGTTGTGTGCTTTCAAGTCAACAACAAAAGCGTTTCCTGTGCCAGAGAAACCCACCTATCACAGGACTATGCTGGGAATGGCTGTTGTTGTTGTTCTTATTGCTGTTGTTATTGATGTTGTTGCTGTTGTTGTGTGCCAGGGTCAACAACAAAAGCATTTCCTGTGCCAGGGAAACCCACCTATCACTGGACTATACTGGGAATGGCTGTTGTTGTTGTTATTGTTGTTGTTGCTGCTGCTGCTGTTGTTGTCATTGCTGTTGTTGTTATTATTGCTGTTGTTATTGTTGTTGCTGCTGCTGTTATTGTTGTTGTTGTGTGCCTCCAAGTCAACAAAAACAGCGTTTCCTGTGCCAGGGAAACCCACCTATCACTGGAATATGATGGGAATGGGGTCATGGGGGAGGATGCTGGGATCTGTAGTCCAACAAAGGCCCCTACATTGGATGCCTATCATCTCAACATGCGACTTAACCAAGTGCTAAATATGGCAAGAGATGCAGAAAGGGTCTAAATTAGAAAGTAAAACTGCAGATCTATGAATATTATGCGCACAAACACACACACACACACCCTATGAGAGATGTAGGTCTTTGGTTGGCCTCCCCGTGCCCATCCTTTCCCTTGGACCACTGAGCCGGATTCGCTGGCTGCCGTGGAAACCCCTTTCCTTCCTCCCGGTTGCCACAGAGACACCGGGTCACATGGCCTGCCTCCTTCATCCCGTTGCCATGGCGACCGGATGAAGGATGAGGAAGGATGCTCAGGCCTGGTTCAGAGGAAGCGGGGGGGGGGGGGGGTGTTCTGTGCTCAAGTTCTGATGGGGAGGGAGGCCAAGCCCATTCGCGACCCAGGAAGCCCAGAGAATGCAATGCAGTGATTGGGCCGCACAGTGGGACCCCCAAAGGTCATCTAGTCCAACCCCGTAGGGCAGAGCATCCCTGCCAGGTTTTGGGACAAACCAGTGCTCCATAAAGGAATAGAAGAGCTTAGAACCAAGAGGGATCATTAAAGGTCATCCAGTCTGACCCTCTTCCGGCCAGGCAGGAAGGCATCAGCCAATCCCTCCTGACAGAGGGCCATCAAGTCAATGACATGATAGGTTGGTTGATTGATAGATAGATAAATAGATATAATATGATAGGAATATGGGATAGATTGGTCAATCCCTCTTGACAGAGGGCCATCAAGTCGATGACATGATAGGTTGATAGACAGATAGATAGATAGATAAACAGATATAATATGATAGGAATATGGGATAGATTGGAAGGCTATCCAGTTCAACCCCCTTTGGCCATAAAGGAAGGCACCATCTAATCCCTCCTGTCAGATGGCCATCCAACCAAATATAAATGGCCATAGAAATGGTTGAGAGAGAGAAAAAGAGATTATATATGTGTCTGTGTGACTGAGAGAACTATATATGATATATCATTGTCATAGAGGAAGGCACAATCTAATCTCTCCCAATAGATGGCCATCCAGCCAAATAAAGATGGTCATAGATATGGTTGAGAGAAAAAGAGATCCTATCCTATATATGTGTGTGTGTGCGTGTGCGCGCGCATGTGTGACTGAAAGAACTATATCTGATATATCACTGTCATGGAGAAAGACACCATCTAATCCCTCCCGATAGATGGCCATCCAACCAAAAATAGATGATGATAGATATGGTTGAGAGAGAAAGTAATCTAGTAAGTTTCCTAGTTGGTGGTGGTGGTGATGATGATGATGATGATGATGATGATGAAGATATTAATAATAGCTACCATGTACCATTCATCCATATGCTAAATCATTTGCTTCCATCTTTAACACTAGACTCCTATGGATGCAGCCTAGGATCACCTTGGCCTTTTGAGCTGCAGCATCACACTCTTGGATCATGTGCAGCTTTAGATTGAGTAAGTCTCCTAGATGATGATGATGATGATGATAGCAACCATGTGGTGTCATCAAGTGTCAGCCATCCATATCCTAAACCAGGGGTCCTCAAACTAAGGCCTGAGGGCTGGATGTGGCCCTCCAAGGGTGTTGAAGCGACTTGAAAGCACACAGCAACAACAACAACAATCCTATCTCATCAGCCCAAAGCATGCCCACACTTCCCATTGAAATACTAATAAGCATTTCGGGATTGTGGCGCAGTTGGCTGTGTGTCAGCTGCATTAAGATCCCTCTGACCAAAAGGTCATGAGTTCGAAGCCAGCCCGGGTTGGAGTGGGTTTCCAACCAATTGTGTGTAGCCTGTTGTCGACCTTTGCAACCCGAAAGACAGTTGCATCTGTCAAGTAGGAAAATTAGGTACCACCTCAAAGTGTGGGGAGGCTAAATTAACTGATTTATGAGGCCATAAAGAAGACTCCAGCAAAGCATTCCGGTGGGGAAGCATGCGGGGAATGTGGAAGTGCTTTATCAGCCCGGGTTGGAGTGGGTTTCCAACCAATTGTGTGTAGCCTGTTGTCGACCTTTGCAACCCGAAAGACAGTTGCATCTGTCAAGCAGGAAAATTAGGTACCACCTGAAAGTGTGGGGAGGCTAAATTAACTGATTTATGAGGCCATAAAGAAGACTCCGGCAAAGCATTCCAGCGGGGAAGCATGCGGGGAATGCGGAAGTGCTTCATCAGCGTCGCAGATGGACGATGAAAGCAATGAATAGCCTCTGCGTATGTCTGTATATGTTGTATGTTAAAATTGGCATTGAATATTTGCCATATATGTGTCCACTGTAATCTGCCCTGAGTCCCCCGCGGGGTGAGAAGGGAGGAATATAAAAGCTGTAAATAAATAAATAAATATTTGTTAAAAGTGTTCTTCAGTTTAATTATTGTATTTTAAAGTGTTTTTTTGCATATAAGATATAAGATATGTGCAGTGTGCATAGGGATTCATTCATGTTTTTTTTCTCCAAATTATAATCTGTCCCTCCAATAGTTTGAGGGACTGTGACCTGACCCTCTGTTTAGAAAGTTTGGGGACCCCTGTCCTAAACTACTTACTTACTTAGGTGATCCCTCGTTGGACGAGTAAGATGGTCTTCCTTGATGACTATTTTTGTGGGTTTGTAGGCGGCTGTGGAGCCCTATTCTTGACCCGCATCTTCTCCCACAGTGAAGGCATTGGTTTCCAGGTGGAAGGCGGTCTCGGTCGGGGTTGGCTTGACGCACCTTCCTCCTGGCACATTTCTCTCTTTCACCCTCCACTCGTGCCTCCTTGAATTCTGCAGCACTGCTGGTCACAGCTGACCTCCAGCTGGAGCGCTCACAGACCAGGGCTTCCCGGTTCTCAGTATCTATACCAGAGTTTTTAAGGTTGGCTTTGAGCCCGTCTTTCAATCTCTTTTCCTGCCCAACAACATTCCGTTTTCCGTTCTTGAGTTCGGAGGAGAGCAACTGCTTTGGGAGACAGTGGTTGGGCATCCGGACAACGTAGCCGGTCCAGCGGAGTTGGTGGCGGAGGACCATCGCTTCAGTGCTGGAGGTCTTTGCTTCTTCTTCCAGAACGCTGACGTTTGTCTGCTTGTCTTCCCAAGAGATTTGCAGGATTTTCCGGAGGCAGCGCTGATGGAATTGTTCCAGGAGTTGCATGTGACGTCTGTAGACAGTCCACGTTTCACAGGCATAGAGCAGGGTTGGGAGGGGAATAGCTTTGTAGACAAGCACCTTGGTCTCCCTATGGATGTCCCGGTCCTCAAACACTCTCTGCTTCATTCGGGAAAATGCTGCACTCGCAGAGCTCAGGCGGTGTTGTATTTCGGCGTCGATGCTGACTTTGGTGGAGAGGGGGCTGCCAAGGGAGCGGAAATGGTCCACATTTTCTAATGTTACACCATTAAGCTGTATCTCTGGCATTGGAGAGGGGATGGCTACTTGGACACTATCTTTCTAGGGATGCAGCCTGGAATTGCCTTGGCCTTTTGAGCTGCAGCATCACACTCTTGGCTCAGGTTCACCTTGAGATTGAGTCTCCTAGATGATGATGATGGTGATGATGATGATAACAATAAAAGTGACCATGTGGTGTTGTCAAGTGCCACTCATCCATATCCCAAATCATTTGCTTCCACCTGGACACTATCTTCCTAGGGATGCAGCCTGGAATCATAGAATCCTAGACTCAAAGAGATGGAAGAGACCTCCTGGGCCATCATCCAGTCCAACCCCATTCTGCCAAGAAGCAGGAATATTGCATTCAAATCACCCCTGACAGATGGCCATCCAGCCTCTGTTTAAAAACTTCCAAAGAAGGAGCCTCCACCACACTCCAGGGCAGAGAGTTCCACTGCTGAACGGCTCTCACAGTCAGGAAGTTCTTCCTCATGTTCAGAAGGAATCTCCTCTGTTGTAGTTTGAAGCCATTGTTCTGCGTCCTAGTCTCCAGGAAAGCAGAGAACAAGCTTGCTCCCTCCTCCCTGTGGCTTCCTCTCACCTATTTATACATGGCCCTCATCCTATCTCCTTTCAGCCTTCTCTTCTTCAGGCTAAACATGCCCAGCTCCTTAAGCCGCTCCTCATAGGGCTTGTTCTCCAGACCCTTGATCTGCTCCCTCCTCCCTGTGGCTTCCTCTCACCTATTTATACATGGCCCTCATCCTATCTCCTCTCAGCCTTCTCTTCTTCAGGCTAAACATGCCCAGCTCCTTAAGCCGCTCCTCATAGGGCTTGTTCTCCAGACCCTTGATCTGCTCCCTCCTCCCTGTGGCTTCCTCTCACCTATTTATACATGGCCCTCATCCTATCTCCTCTCAGCCTTCTCTTCTTCAGGCTAAACATGCCCAGCTCCTTAAGCCGCTCCTCATAGGGCTTGTTCTCCAGACCCTTGATCTGCTCCCTCCTCCCTGTGGCTTCCTCTCACCTATTTATACATGGCCCTCATCCTATCTCCTCTCAGCCTTCTCTTCTTCAGGCTAAACATGCCCAGCTCCTTAAGCCGCTCCTCATAGGGCTTGTTCTCCAGACCTTTTATCATTTTAGTCGCCTTGGGCTTTTGAGCTGCAGCATCACACTCTTGGCTCAGGTTCAGCTTGAGATTGAGTAAGTCTTCTAGATGATGATGATGATAGCTACCATGTACAGTAGTCTAGTACCATCCATCCATATCCTAAACTATTTGGACACTATCTCTTTATGGATGCATCCTGGGATCGCCTTGGCCTTTTGAGCTGCAGTATCACACTCCTGGCTCATGGTCAGCCATGGTCAGCCAAGCTATGGCTAACTATCTGACTATATTCGGACCCTGGGCTCCTGTGGGTGCAACCTGGAAGGATCCATCGCCTTGGCCCTTGTTGCTGCAGCATCCCACCCCCCTCTCTCCCCCTCCTTCCCCCCTCCCTCCGGGGCAAGGTGAGTTCTGCAGTAAAAGGGGCGTGGCCTGGGGCGGAGGGGGCGTGGCTGCGTTGGCCCCTGATTGGCTCTTGGCCCCTCCCTCCCTCTGCCTCCCCCTCCTTCCCTCCCTCCTTCTTCTCCTCCTGGAAGCCGAAGCGGGCAGAGCTGCCGCAGCCGCAGATTGAGAGGGGCCTCCGAAGAAGGAAGGAAGGAAAGAAGGAAGGAAAAGAAGGGAACAGGCCGCCCCTTCCCATCCATCCATCCCAGAGGGACCCCCCCCGCTGAGCCTGGAGCGCCCCGCCTGAGAGACACAGAAAGAGAGAGAGAGAGAGAGCCTTCCTCCTCCTCCTCCTCCTCCTCCTCCTCTTCTCCCGGCTGCCAAGATGGGGGTGAGTCCCCGCATTATTCCCCTCCGGCGCCCCCCTCCCTCTCCCCCCTTTGGCCCGTCTCGCACGTGAGAACCGGGCAGGATGCGTGTCGCAGGGGGATGCGTGTCAGTGCGCCGGCGCCCGGGTGTAGTCCCATCCAGCGAGGGAGGGAGGGAGGGGGTCACCTTCGTCTCCCCTCTGTCCGCACGCGAAGGAGAACGCGCATTTGCCCTTGGAAGAAAGAGAGCGAGGGAGGGAGGGACATCCATCCAGACATCCCATCTAGCTCTCTTTCCTGTCTGTCTGTCTGTCTACCTACCTATCTATCTATCTATCTATTTCTATCTATTTATCCATCCATCCATCCATCCATCCATCCATCCAACTATCTTTCCTATCTATCTATCCAGCTATCTTTCCTATCTCTCCAGCTCTATCTATCTATCTATCTATCTATCTATCTATCTATCTATCTATCTCAGTCAATTGGTCATCTATTTACCTTCCTATCTATCTGTCCATCCATCCATCCATCCATCCATCCATCCAATACAACTATCTATCTATCTATCTATCTATCTATCCAATCCAACTATTTTCCTTTCTATCGATCTAGCTATCTATCTCTCTATCCATCCATCAATCCATCCAGTACAACTATCTATCTATCTATCTATCTATCTATCTATCTATCTATCCAATCCAGCTATTTTCCTTTCTGTCTATCCAGCTATCTCTCTCTCTCTCTCTATCCTATATATTTATCTCTCTATCCTATCTATCCTATCTATCTCTCCCTATCTATTCTATCTATCTATATCCTATCTATCTATCTATCTATCTATCTATCTACCCTCCTCTCTCTATCTATCCATCCATCCAACTATCTTTCCTTCCTACCTACCTACCTATCATCTATCTATCTATCTATCTATCTATATCTATCAATCTACCTACCTACCTACCTACCTATCCAAACCATCTACCTAATCTTTATATATATCTCTCTCCTTCTACCTTAGTTATCCAGTCCTATTTCTGTCAGTTTAGCTAGATAGTTCCCCAGTCCTTCTCTCTCTCTATTTCTCTGTCTATCCTATCTCTATGCAATCCTTCTATATCTATCTAATTCTATACCCATTTGGTCAATCTACCTATGCAGTCCTTCTCTATCTCTCTATCTTTGACTATCTCTACTGTTCTTATCTATCTGCCCATCTATCCAATCCTTCTCTCTCTCTCTCTCTCTCTCTCTCTCTCTCTCTCTCTCTCTCTCTCTCCTATCATATATGAAATCCTTTTATGAATCCCTCTGTTTATTTATCTATCTAGTAGTTCAATCTCTCTGTCTCTTTCTATCTGTCCAATCCTTCTCTCTCTTTCTCCAATCCTTCTATCTATCTATCTATCTATCTATCTATCTATCTATCTATCTATCTTACCTATCCCTCTGTTGCTATCCTATCATTATGTATTTGCCTGTCTAGATATATATCCTCCCTCCCTTCTCTCTCTATTTATCTAGCTATCTCTCTATCCTATCTTCTATATATTTATCTCTCTCTCTATCTATCCTATCTATCTATCCTATCTCTCTCTCCCCCTATCTATCTATTCTATCTTTCTATCTATCCATCTATTTATCTAGCTATCACTCTCTCTGTATCCTGTCTTCTATCTATCTATCTATTTATCTATCTAGCTATCTCTCTCTCTATATCATCTATCCTATATATTTATATATATCTCTATCCTATCTATCTATCTATCTATCTATCTATCTATCTATCTATCTATCTATCTCTATCCTATATATGTATCCCTCTCTCTTTCTCTCTATCCTATCTATTCTATCTATCTATCCATCCATTTATCTCTCTCTCTGTCTATCCTATATATTTCTCTCCCTCTCTAATCTATCTATCTATCTATCTATCTATCTATCTATCTATCTATCCATTTATCTCTTCCTCTATCCTATATATTTATCTCACTCTCTCTATCCTATCTATCTATCTATCTATCTATCTATCTATCTATCTATCTATCTATACTATCTCTCCCTATCTATTCTCTCTCTCTCTGTCCTATATATTTATCTCTCTCTCTATCCTATCTATCTGTCTATCTATCTATCTATCTATCTATCTATCTATCTATCTATCTATCTATCTATCTATTCTATCTACCTCTCCAGTCTTCCTATCCCTCCATCTGGCCTTTTCTTCAGTCCTGAACATTTGGGTCAGATGTGGTTCAACTCCTGTGTGTGCGGACTCACTTGGTGTGCCTGACTTGGGGGGTGTCATTTCCTTTCCTTCTGCGGGGGGGGGGGGGCATTTCCTGTGACTTAGAGAAAGGGGGGCAGAGGACACCCCCCCCAAAGGTTTCCTGTGTCGCAAAGGAGAATGGAGTCGGAAGGGCAAATAAATCAAAGGCGAATGGGGGAAAGCACCTCCATGGGGGAAGGCATCCTCCTCCTCCTCCTCCTCCTGCCTCCCAACCTGCTGGTGACAAAATGTCAGCCAGAAGAGAGAGAGAGAGAGAGAGAGAGATGGAGGGATGGATGGAGGAGAAAAAGGATGAGTCACCCCCGGCTTAAAGGGAAAGAGAGGAAGGAGGGAGGGAGGAAGAGAGATTATGGAGGACGAGAAAGAGGAGGATGAACACAGCAGAAGAGGGAGGGAAAGAGAGACAGAGAAAGGAAGGGGCAGAAGGCAAGGAATTGACCTAATAATAATAATAATAATAATAATAACAACAACAACAACAACAAGGGCAGAAGGCAGGGAAAGGCCGGCACGAGCAAGGCCTCATAATAATAATAATAATAATAATAACAAGACCTACAATAATAACAAGATGTACAATAATAATAAGACCAATAAAAATACTAAATCCACAAGGAGCAGGTCAACAATTTCAACAGAAAGGAGGAAACTATGAAAATGAACACAATCTGGCTCCCAGTAGTTAAAAAATACTTTAAAATCAGGACAGTAAATAAAGCAAAAAAACAACAGGGGAATTCCAGACAAGAATAAATCAGGGACAACTAATCACCTCCCAGCAAGCGATTCCCCCAGGCAGGAATCAACCAGGCTTTGAAGCTGCAAGGCCATTCAGTGCTAATCAAGGTGGCCAACTGCAGCAATCACTCTTGCCTCAAGCAGACAAGAGTTCTTTCTTTCTCCCATCCTGGATATTATTCCATATATATATGGAATATATATATATATATATATATATATATATATATATATATACATACACACACACATACACACACACACACACACATATATGTATATATGTATACATATACATATATATATAAACCCAATTTTCCTAGTTTCCAACAGACCTCACAATCTCTGAGGATCCCTGCCATAGATGTAGGTGAAATGTCAGGAGAGAATGCTTCTGGAACATGGCCCTACAGACGGGAACACTCACAGCAAATAATAATAATAATAATAATAATAATAATGCCTCCTATAATAATGAGACCTATAATATTAACAATAATAATACTAATAATACCTACAATAACAACAAGTGAGACCTACAATAATAATAATAATAATAATAATAATAATAATAATAACAATAACAATACTAATAATACCTACAATAATAATGAGACCTGCCATAATAATAGTAATAACAACAACAATAAGACCTACATAATAATAAGGCCTATGAAATATTAATAATGAGACCTGCCATAATAATAATAATACCTACAATAATAATACCTATAATAATAATAAAATCTATATAATATTATTAATAATAACTATAACAATAATACCAATTATAATAAGACCTACAATAATAATAATACCTATAAAATATTAATAATAATGAGACCTGCCATAATAATAATACCATTAATAATAATAAGACCTACAATAATAATAAGACCTGTAAAATATTAATAATAAGGAGTCCTACAACAACAATAATGAAAATTACAATAATAATAAAGCCTATAATAATAATGAGACCTATAATAATACTAATAAGAGCTGTAAAATATTAATAATAATGAGACCTACAATAATGAGACCTACAATAATAATAATAAAGCCTATAATAATAATGAAACCTATAATAATACTAATAAGAGCTGTAAAATATTAATAATAATGAGACCTACAACAACAATAATGAAAACTACAATAATAATAATAAAACCTATAATAATAATAATAAGACCTGTAAAATATTAATAATAGACCTACAACAATAATGAAACCTACAATAATAATTATAATAAAGCCTATAATAATAATGAGATATATAATAATACTAATAAGACCTGTAAAATATTAATAATAGACCTACAACAGCAATAATGAAAATTATAATAATAAAACCTATAATAATAATAATAATAAGACCTGTAAAATATTAATAATAGACCTACAACAACAATAATGAAACCTACAATAATAATAATAATAATAAAGCCTATAATAATAATGAGATCTATAATAATACTAATAATAATGAGACCTATAATAATACTAATAATGAGACCTACAACAACAATAATGAAACCTACAATAATAATAATAATAATAATAATAATAATAATAAAGCCTATAATAATAATGAGACCTATAATAATACTAATGACCTGTAAAATATTAATGAGACCTACAACAGCAATAATGAAAATTACAATAATAAAACCTATAATAATAATAATAATAATAAGACCTGTAAAATATTAATAATAGACCTACGAGAACAATAATGAAACCTACAAATAATAATAATAATAATAATAAAGCCTATAATAATAATGAGATCTATAATAATACTAATAATAATAAGACCTATAATAATACTAATAATGAGACCTACAACAACAATAATGAAACCTACAATAATAATAATAATAATAAAGCCTATAATAATAACGAGACCTATAATAATACTAATAAGACCTAAAATAATAATGAGACATAATAATATGACCAATAATAATAATAATGGGACCTACAGATTGGGTGAGGGATGGGGAAGACATTAATATGGACGTTGTGTCTCCAGGTCAAGGCTGCTTTGTGGTGACTCCCAAGTGAATGTGGCTGAGAGA
>NC_090034.1:109472944-109482944 GCF_037176765.1 Anolis sagrei
ATAATGCCATATGAAAATAATGGTGATGATGATTCTATGATTCTATGTTAGTAGTATGCAAATGAACCCCAATTGCAATTTACAAAAATAAATAATAAGTAAATAAAATATGAAAATAATAATAATAATGGTAGTAATATGCAAATGACCCCCCAACTGCAATTTATAATCCATATGAAAATAATAATAATGATGATAGTAATATGCAAATGCCCCCCCATTGCAATTTATAATGCCATACGAAAAAAATGATGATGATGATGATGATAGTAATATGCAAATGAGACTCTCAGTCTATATTTTTGGGGTCTCCCATATTTATTCCCCCCTCCCTATTGTCTTTCCTGCAAAAAAGGAGAGGAGATCTCCATTGCAAATAGCTCTGCAGCAAAGCCAAAAAATAGGGGGGGGGGGAAGTAGAGAGAAGTAAAAGGACCCAGATGGGATTGCAATCTATTTTGAAGGTCTCTTACCCCCACCCCCCACCGCCACCCCTTCCCCAATTTCCATCACTGTAAAGGCTTTCAGGCCTTGGGAAATCCCCAATGCCTCCCCCCCCCCTTTTTGCAAGGAAGGGATTTCCTGGTGTTTTGGGGTCAGGTGCTTCCATTAAGGCCCCCCCACCCATGAAAACACATCCCCTGCCTCCATCTGTCTCCCCTCAAAGCTGGGTCGCCCTCCCCTCCCCCTGGTTTTGCCCTGGATTCCCTTTGCAAAGGCCTCTCTGGGGAGGGGGGGGGGTCGCCCTTCTTCTTCCTCCTCCTCTGCCTCCCCCCCCCCCCCCTTGGCATCCTCATCCTTCTCTTCTTCCTTCCTTCCTCTTCTGGCATGGACCTCTGCGGAGAGGCAGCCCTCTGCAGCACTGGCACCCGGCCAGGAAGCTCGCCTCCTTTCCTCCCTTCTTTCATTCCTTCTTTCTTTCCTCCTTCTCTCCTTCCTTCCTTCCCTCCTTCATTCCTTCTTTCTTCATTCCTTCTCTCCTTCCTTCCTTTTTCCTTCCTCCCATCTTTCCTTCTTTCCCTTATTCTCTCCTTTCCTTCTCTCCTTCCTTCCTTCTTTCCTTCCTCCCTTCTTCCTTTCCCTCCTCCTTTTCTTTCTCCCTTCCTTCCTTCTTTCCTTCTTTCATTTCTTTCATTCATTCTCTCCTCCCTCCCTTCCTTCTTTCCTTCTCTCCTTCCTTCCTTCCTTCCTTCCTTCCTTCCTTCCTTCCTTCCTTCCTTCCTTCCTCCTTTCCTTCTTTCATACATTCTTTCCTCCCTCCTTTCCTCTCTTCTCTCCTTCCTTCTCTCCTTCCTTCCTTCCTTCCTTCCTTCCTCCTTTCCTTCATTCTCTCCTCCCTCCCTTCCTCCCTTCTTTCCTTCTCTCCTTCTTTCTTTCTTTCTTTCCTTCTCTCCTTTCCTTCTCTCCTTCCTCCCTTCTTTCCTTCCTCCTTTTCTTCCTGCTTTCCTTTCTCCTTTTTCTTTCCTTCTTCTTTCCTTCTTTCATTCATGATCTCCTTCCTTCCTTCTTTCATTCCTCCCTCCCTCCCTTCTTCCTTTCCTTCCTTCTTCCTTCTTCCTTCTTTCATTCCTCCCTTCTTTCCTCCCTCCCTCCCTTCTTCCTTCCCTTCCCTTCTTCTTTCCTTCCTTCCTTCCTCCTTTCCTTCTCTCCTTTCCTTCTTTCTTTACTTCTTTCCTTCCTTCTTTCCTTTGCAATGTTGCAGAATCTGAGGGTGGCATTGAGTCTCCAGAAAAAGGCCCAGCAGCATCTTTTTTTTGGGGGGGAGGTCTGCTTTGTGTGTGTGTGTGCCCCCCCTTTCCCCCTCCTTCCGAATGCAAGGCCCAAGCTGCATCTTTTTTTTGGGGGGGGGGTGTCTGTTTTGTGTGTGTGTGTCCCTTTTCCCCCCCTTCCCCCCTCCTTCTCTTCCAGTGAGGGACCCCCCCCCCTCAGCCTGCCTGTCTCTGAGAGGCATGGATTTGGGGGCTCTTTCCTGGAGCCCCCCTTTTTGCACCAGAGAGGCGCTGGCGCTGGCGGTGGCTTCGTCGTCGTCGTCTCCCTCGGCTTCTGCAGTGCGGCATTCGAGAAGGGACCCATCATGCCGGTTGGCGTTGCAGTGGGGGCCCCTTCTTCCCCTTGGCAAACACAGCCCCCCCCCCTCTCTCAAATCCTCCATGCCTTCCACACAACGTACACATCATCATTATCATCCTCCTCATATATGTGTCATTTTGCAAGATGGCTTTCCTGCTCTCGGCCTGGATTTACTTTGCACCAACATCCTTCAGTCAATGCTCCATGTGCCTTTTTGCATCTCCTTGGCTCCTTTGAGATGGACGTGATTTTGGCAATCGGTGTGTCTTTTCGCTCTCTGGCTCTGCAGTGCCATACCATGCATGATGCCATCCATGTGCACCCTTCTCATGAAGCGTGATCTGCTTTGAACTGCAGGATGTGGGTCCGGATGGCATCGTTCCCATATCATGCAGTGTTCACTGGATCTCTTTAATAGACAACAAAGTGTATAAATCACAACAACAATAATAATACAATGAACATACAATGCATGCCTGATTTGCCACTGTGGAAACAGCCTCAGTTGCAGAATATTAAAATAATAATAATAATAATAATAATAATAATAATACACTGACCATATAATGCATGCATGATTTGTCATTGTGGGTTCAGCCTCAGTTGCACAACAAGAATAAATACCACCACCACAATAACACACTGACCATATAATCAGCCTCAGTTGCAGAATATTAAATATAATAATAATAATAATAATAATAATAATAATAATAATACACTGACCATATAGTGCATGCCTGATTTGCCACTGTGGAATCAGCCTCAGTTGCAGAATATAATAATAATAATAATAATAATAATAATAATAATACACTGACCATATTATGCATGCATTATTTGTCATTGTGGGTCATAGCCTCAGTTGCACAACAAGAATAAATACAACAACAGCAACAACACACTGACCATATAATCAGCCTCAGTTGCAGAATATTAAATATCATAATTAGAATAATAATAATAATACTGCACTGACCATGTCATGCATGCATGATTTGCCATTGTGGAATCAGCCTCTGTTGCAGAATATTAAATATAATAATAGTAATAATAATAATAATAATAATAATGAGACACTATATAATGCATGCACGATTTGCCATTGTGGAATCAGTCTCAGTTGCATGATGATGGTGATGGTGATGGTGATCATGTTGATGATGATGATGATGATGATGATACACTGACCATGTCATGCATGCATTATTTGTCATTGTGGAATCAGCCTCAGTTGCAGAATATTAAATATAATACTAATAATAGATATAATAATAATAATAATAATAATAATAATAATGCACTGACCATATAATGCATGCACGATTTGCCGTTGTGGAATCAGCCTCAGTTGCATAATAATAATAATAATAATAATAATAATAATACACTGGCAATATAATGCATTATTTGCCATTGTGGAATCAGCCTCAGTTGCACAACAGAGATAAATATACCGGTAATAATAATAATAATACATTGACCATACAATGCATGCATGATTTGCCATTGTGGAATCAGCCTCAGTTGCATAATAATAATAATAATAATAATAATAATAATAATAAGAAGAAGAAGAAGAAGAAGAAGAAGAAGAAGAAGACACTAGCTATATAATGCATTATTTGTCATTGTGGAATCAGTCTCAGTTACATGATGATGATACACTGACCATGTCATGCATTTATTTATTTATTTGCTGCATTTGTTAACCGCCGCTCTCAGCCCTAGGGCTGAGAGCGGCGGTGTACAACATGTAAAAACACATTTCACAATAAACTACAACAACAAAAAACAACATATCACTAGTACACTATCATCAACATCAACAACATCATCATCATCATCATCATGCAATTGAGGCTGATTCCACAATGGCAAATCATGATGATGATGAAGATGATGATGATACACTGACCATGTCATGCATGCATTATAAGGTCAGTGGTTAATTATTATAATAATAATGCATGCATTATTTGTCATTGTGGAATCAGTCTCAGTTGCAGAATATTAAATATAATACTAATAATAGATATAATAATAATAATAATAATAATAATAATAATAATGCACTGACCATATAATGCATGCACGATTTGCCATTGTGGAATCAGCCTCACTTGCATAATAATAATAATAATAATAATAATAATAATAATAATAATATCTGATTATATAATGCATTATTTGCCATTGTGGAATCAGTGTCAGTTAGATGATGATGATGATGATGATGATGATGATGATGATACTGATACTCTGACCATGTCATGCATACATTATTTGCCATTGTGAATTCAGCCTCAGTTGCACAACAACGATAAATATAATAATAATAATAATAATAATAATAATAATAATTGACGATATAATAATAATAATAATAGACCATATAAATATAATAATAATAATAATAATAATAATAATAATAATAATAAAACACTGACCTTATAATGCATGCATGACATGGTCAGTGTATCATCATCATCATCATCATCTTCATCATCATGATTTGCCATTGTGGAATCAGCCTCAATTGCATGATGATGATGATGATGATGATGATGTTGTTGTTGTTGTTGTTGTTGTTGATGATGATAATAATAATAATAATAATAATAATAATAAAACACTGACCTTATAATGCATTCATGACATGGTCAGTGTATCATCATCATCATCATCTTCATCATCATCATCATGATTTGCCATTGTGGAATCAGTCTCAATTGCATGATGATGATGATGATGATGATGATGTTGTTGTTGTTGTTGATGATGATAATAATAATAATAATAATAATACACTGTATATATAATGTATATATAATGCATTATTTGCCATTGTGAATTCAGCCTCAGCTGGTCAACAGTGATAAATAATAATAATAATAATAATAATAATACACTAACCATATAATGCATGCATAATTTGCCATTGTGTAATCAGCCTCAGTTGCATGTTAATAATAATTATAATAATTATTATTATTATACACTGGCTATATAATGCATTATTTGCCATTGTGGATTCACCCTCAGCTGCACAACAGCGATAATAATAATAATAATAATAATAATAATAATAATAATACACTGACCATATAATGCATGCATGATTTGCCAGTTGCATGATAATGATAATAATAATAATAATAATAATAATTATTATTATTATTATTATACACTGGTTATATAGTGCATTATTTGTCATTATGGATTCATCCTCAGCTGCACAACAGTGATAATAATAATAATAATTTGCCATTGTGGAATCAGTCTTAGCTGCACCACCACCACAATAAATAAAAACTCTATATTTTACCTTCTCTCCCCAAGGGGACTCAATAATAATAATAATAATAATAATAATAATAATAATAATACAGTGACCATATAATGCATGCATGATTTGCCATTGTGGAATCAGTCTCAGCTGCAACACCAACACCACCACAACAATAAATAAATACTTTATTTATATTCTGCCTTCTGTCTCCAAGGGGATTCAACAATGATAAATATGATGATGATAATAATAATAATAATACACTGACTTTATAATGCATGCATGATTTGCCATTACAGAATCAGCCTCAGCTGCATAATAAATAAGAATAAGAATAAGAATAATCACAGTCCTAGACACTTGGGAAATGTCCGACGTGTGATCCAATACAACAGCCAGCAGAGTGACCTTGTTTGCTGTGGACTCGTCTTGTTGTGTAATAATAATAATAATAATACACTGACCATATAATGCATACATGATTTGCCATTGTGGAATCAGCCTCAGTTGCATAATAATAATAATACACTGGCTATATAATGCATTATTTGCCATTGTGGAGTCATCCTCAGCTGCACAACAGTGATAAATATATTAATAATAATAATAATAATAATAATAATAATAATAATAATACACTGACCATGTAATGCATGCATGATTTGCCATTGTGGAATCAGTCTTAGCTGCAACACAACCACCACAATAACAACAATAAATAAAAATTCTACATTCCACCTTCTCTCCCCAAGGAGACTCAACAACAATAAATAATAATAATAATAATAATAATAATAATAATAATAATAATACAGTGACCATATAATGCATGCTTTATTTGCCATTGTGGAATCAGTCTCAGCTGCAACACCAACACCACCACAACAATAAATAAATACTTTATTTATATTCTGCCTTCTGTCTCCAAGAGGACTCAACAATGATAAATATGATGATAATAATAATAATAATAATACACTGACTTTATAATGCATGCATGATTTGCCATTACAGAATCAGCCTCAGCTGCATAATAAATAAGAATAAGAATAAGAATAATCACAGTCCTAGACACTTGGGAAATGTCCGACGTGTGATCCAATACAACAGCCAGCAGAGTGACCTTGTTTGCTGTGGACTCATCTTGTTGTGTAATAATAATAATAATAATACACTGACCATATAATGCATACATGATTTGCCATTGTGGAATCAGCCTCAGTTGCATAATAATAATAATACACTGGCTATATAATGCATTATTTGCCATTGTGGAGTCATCCTCAGCTGCACAACAGTGATAAATATATTAATAATAATAATAATAATAATAATACACTGACCATGTAATGCATGCATGATTTGCCATTGTGGAATCAGTCTTAGCTGCAACACAACCACCACAATAACAACAATAAATAAAAATTCTACATTCCACCTTCTCTCCCCAAGGGGACTCAACAACAATAAATAATAATAATAATAATAATACAGTGACCATGTAATGCATGCTTTATTTGCCATTACGGAATCAGCCTTAGTTGCATAAATAATAATAATAATAATAATAATACAGTGACCATATAATTCATGCTTTATTTGCCATTACGGAATCAGCCTTAGTTGCATAATTAATAATAATAATAATAATAATAATAATAATAATAATAATCACAGTCCTAGACGCTTGGGAAGTGTCCGACTTGTGATCCAATACAACAGCCAGCAGAGTGCCTATCACCTCTTCCAACTCTTTGATTCTATGATTCTATGATTCTATGCTCTTGTTTGCTGTGGACTCATCTTGTTGTGTAATAATAATAATAATAATAATAATAGGCTGACCATATCATGCATTGTGAACGCATCCCCAGCTGCAATAACCTCCGGGCTGTGTGCACCTGACAAGCCATATTTGTCCCTTTCTATTTTGTGTCCTGTTTCTGCTCTTCCGTGTCCTTGTCTGCATGCGTTTTGCACCAAATATCCCTTTTGCAAGGTTTCTCTTGCAGCAGACATTGTGCTGTATTTGGAGGGGGGGGGGGGGGGAAGCCAAGTATAGGGACGCCCCATTTCTCTGTCATGAAGCCCAGGTTTTTCCATGGGGAGGCCAGACGGGGAGGTGAGGAAAGGGCGCCCCAAGGTCACCCAAGGTCGTGGCGTCTCCTCCGGGGCGGCCTTTTGGGGGAGGAAGGTCACCTGAGGTCACCTGTCTGGAATAAGCCCCTCCCTTTGTGACGCAGGTGGAAAAAGGCTCGGGATCCCCCTTGACCCACTTCAGGGACTCAGCATGCGCATTCCAATGCATTTGCATGAAAGCGCTGCATCATCTTCACAACGATGAGAAGAATCATAATAATATATTCAAACAATCAGCCAGGCAGCATTAGAGCCTTGTTGTTGTTGTTGTTGTTGTGTTGTTGTTGTTGTTTCCAGTGGGTGTTGTTTCCCAAGGGGTTCTCCTCTGTGAAGGCTTGTCCAAAGGGGATTTGCCCTTGCTTTCCTCTGAGGTTGAGAGAGTGTGACTTCCCAATGGGTTTCCATGGCTGGGTCAGGATTCAAATCCTGGCCTTCAGAGCCATAATATTATATGATGATGATCATCTCTCTTGATCAAGAGAGAATATTATTATGATACTATATTATTATGATTTTCTCTCTTAATCAAGAAATAATATTATCATTATTATTTTATTCTAATTTTCCCTAGATCAAGAGATAAATTATTATTATTATTATTATTGAATGCAATATAAGTTATTTATTTATTTATTTGCCATATTAGAATTAAAATAATAATATTTTAATTCAATAATATTAATTATATTGAATGCAATATAAGTTATTTATTTGTTTATTTGCCATATTAGAATTAAAATAATAATAATAATAATAATAGTAATTTGTCTTGATTTGCATTAAATGGCCTTGCAGCTTCAAAGCCTGGTTGCTTCCTGCTTGGTGGAATCCTTTGTTGGGACGCCATGAAAGAATCACGGCCAGATAACACCTCCCAACAAAGGATTCCTCCCAGGAAGGAGACATCCAGGCTTTGAAGCTGCAAGGCCATTCAATGCTAATCAAGATGAATTACTATTATTATTATTATTATTATTTTAATTCGAATATGGCAAATAAATAAATAAATTACTGGTATTGCTGTTATTTTATTCTAATTTTCTGTCTTGATCAAGAAAGAACATTATCATTATTATTTTATTCTAATTTTCCTTTGATCAAGAGATAAATTATTATTATTTCAATTTAATTTTAATTCTAATATGGCAAATAAATAAATAAATGTCTGGTATTGCTATTATTTTATTCTACTTTTCTGTCTTGATCAAGAAATAAAATGATTATTATTCTTGTATTCTAATTTTCTCTTGATCAAGAAAGAAATAATAATAATAATAATAATATTACTATTTTATTCTAATTTCCCCTAGATCAAGAGATTGATTATTGTTGTTGTTGTTGTTTTATTTTAATTCTAATGTGGTAAATAAATAAATAACTTACATTCTTATAATTTTATTCTAATTTTCTGTCTCAATCAAGAAAGGACATTATTATTATTTTATTCTAATTTTCTCTTATTCAAGGAATCTATTATTATTATTATTTTATTCTATTTTTCTAAATAACTTATATTGTTATTTATTCCAATTTTTTGTCTTGATCAAGAAAGAACATTATTGTTATTCTTTTATTCTTTGTTATTTTCTCTTAACCAAGAAATCTATTATTATTATTATTATTATTATTATTAAATTTTAATTTTAATTCTAGTGTGGTAAATAAATAAATAAATAACTTAGATTATTATAATTTTATTCTAATTTTCTGTCTCAATCAAGAAAGAACGTTGTTATTATTATTTTATTCTAATTTTCTCTTAAGAAATCTATTATTATAATTTTATTCTAATTTTCTGTCTCAATCAAGAAAGAACGTTGTTATTATTATTTTATTCTAATTTTCTCTTAAGAAATCTATTATTATAATTTTATTCTAATTTTCTGTCTCAATCAAGAAAGAACGTTGTTATTATTATTTTATTCTAATTTTCTCTTAAGAAATCTATTATTATTATTTTATTCTATTTTTCTCAAGAGAGAAAATTATTATTATTATTATTATTTTATCTTAATCAAGGAATCTATTATTATTATTTTATTCTAATTTTCTCAAGAGAGAAAATTATCATTATTATTTTCTCTTAATTAAGGGATCTATTATTATTATTATTTTATTCTAATTTTCTCTTAAGAAATCTATTATTATTATTTTATTCTATTTTTCTCAAGAGAGAAAATCATCATCATCATCATTATTATAATTATTTTCTCTTAATTAAGGGATCTATTATTATTATTATATTCTAATTTTCTCTTAATCGAGAAATTTATTATTATAATTATTATTCTATTCTATTTTTTCTCAAGAGAGAAAATTATTATTATTATTATTATTATTATTATTATTATTATTTCCCCTCTTGATCGAGACCCCATGCTGGCTCCCATTACTGCCTCAGTGAACTATAAATCCCAGGATTCAATGACAGTTCAAGAGGAATCCAAACGAAGTGCGAAAAAGGACTTTGGAAAAAATATATATTTTGTTTCCACCCCC
>NC_090034.1:109487944-109515444 GCF_037176765.1 Anolis sagrei
ATAGATAGATAGATAGATAAGATAGGAATATTGGATGGATGGTTGATAGAAAGATGTGATGTATGGATAGAAACATTGAATGGATGGATAGATGATAGATGGATAAATAGGAAGATTCTATGGATGGATTAATAGATAGGAAAACTGGATGGATGAATAGATGGATGATTGGAAGACTGGATAGATGGATAGATGATGGGTGGATGGATGGACAGATAGACAGATAGACAGGAAAACTTGGTGGAAGATTGGATAGATAGATGGATGGATAGATAGACAGACAGACAGACAGACAGGAAAACTGAGTGGATGGATCTAGAAGGATGGGATGGATGGATTGATAGAAAGACTGAATGGATGGATGGGTGGATAGACAGACAGACAGATGATAGATAGATAGATAGATAGATAGATAGATAGATAGATAGATAGATAGATAAGAAGACAGGACTGGGAGATAGATAAGAAGACAGGACTGGGAGGACTGGGAGAATGGATATAGAAGGATGAACTGGATGGACAGACAGATAGGAAGACTAGGTGTGTGGATGATAGATGGATAGATGGTAAGATTAGATGGATGGTTGATAGAAAATAGGATGGGTGGGTGGATGGACAGGACGATTGGATGGATGGATAGAAAGCCTAGATGGCTGTTGGGTCTCTGAGGGTCTCCGCTTTCTGTCCCACTTGCAGTACGGCCGCTCGGACAGCTACCGTGTGGCCACCACACAAGACAAGCACGATGACAGCTCTTCGCCCAAGAAGACCAAAGCGCAGCAGAAGGTCCGGGATCTGGATGATCTCAAGAAGGAGGTGGCCATGGTGAGTCCGGAGCAAGGCCCAACTCATCAATCGATCGGTTGTGGGGATTTGGAAGGGGTGGGAGGAGAGGGCAGAGGGAGCCCCATTCAACTTTCTCTCTACTTTTGTGTTTCCTCTTCTCCCCTCCCTCCGCAGACGGAGCACAAAATGTCCATTGAAGAAGTCTGCCGGAAGTACAACACAGACTGCGTTCAGGTAACGGGAACCCTGGGATGCCGCTCTTACTTTTCTTAAGGGTTTGGGGTGGGTTTTACAGGTTTCTCCCCGATCTCTCAAGCAGAGTGATCAGCTGTGGGCAAGGCAGAAGCTGAATGACAACCATCAGACCCAGCCAAGCATTGCCCTGACAGCTGGGGAAAATGGGATATGTGATCCCATGCATCTGGAGGGTGCTGGGTTGAGGAATACAGCAGGAAATGGGTGGGATTCTCTCCAATCTCTCAAGCAGAGTGATCAGCTGTGGGCAAGGCAGAAGCTGAATGACAACCATCAGACCCAGCCAAGCATTGCCCTGACAGCTGGGGAAAATGGGATATGTGATCCCATGCATCTGGAGGGTGCTGGGTTGAGGAATACAGCAGGAAATGGGTGGGATTCTCTCCAATCTCTCAAGCAGAGTGATCAGCTGTGGGCAAGGCAGAAGCTGAACGACAACCATCAGACCCAGCCAAGCATTGCCCTGACAGCTGGAGAAAATGGGATATGTGATCCCATGCATCTGGAGGGTGCTGGGTTGAGGAATACAGCAGGAAATGGGTGGGATTCTCCCCGATCTCTCAAGCAGAGTGATCAGCTGTGGGCAAGGCAGAAGCTGAACGACAACCATCAGACCCAGCCAAGCATTGCCCTGACAGCTGGGGAAAATGGGATATGTGATCCCATGCATCTGGAGGGCGCTGGGTTGAGGAATACAGCAGGAAATGGGTGGGATTCTCCCCGATCTCTCAAGCAGAGTGATCAGCTGTAGGCAAGGCAGAAGCTGAACGACAACCATCAGACCCAGCCAAGCATTGCCCTGACAGCTGGGGAAAATGGGATATGTGATCCCATGCATCTGGAGGGTGCTGGTTTGAGGAATACAGCAGGAAATGGGTGGGATTCTCCCCGATCTCTCAAGCAGAGTGATCAGCTGTGGGCAAGGCAGAAGCTGAACGACAACCATCAGACCCAGCCAAGCATTGCCCTGACAGCTGGGGAAAATGGGATATGTGATCCCATGCATCTGGAGGGCGCTGGGTTGAGGAATACAGCAGGAAATGGGTGGGATTCTCCCCGATCTCTCAAGCAGAGTGATCAGCTGTGGGCAAGGCAGAAGCTGAACGACAACCATCAGACCCAGCCAAGCATTGCCCTGACAGCTGGGGAAAATGGGATATGTGATCCCATGCATCTGGAGGGCGCTGGGTTGAGGAATACAGCAGGAAATGGGTGGGATTCTCCCCGATCTCTCAAGCAGAGTGATCAGCTGTAGGCAAGGCAGAAGCTGAACGACAACCATCAGACCCAGCCAAGCATCGCCCTGACAGCTGGGGAAAATGGGATATGTGATCCCATGCATCTGGAGGGTGCTGGTTTGAGGAATACAGCAGGAAATGGGTGGGATTCTCCCCGATCTCTCAAGCAGAGTGATCTGCTGTGGGCAAGGCAGAAGCTGAACGACAACCATCAGACCCAGCCAAGCATTGCCCTGACAGCTGGGGGAAATGGGATATGTGATCCTATGCATCTGGAGGGCGCCGGGTTGAGTAATACAGCTGGAGAGAGGGAGGAGTGTGGTGCTGCCCCATCCCGACCCCTCTCCCAAAGGGCATATATTATATTATATTATATTATATTATATTATATTATATTATATTATATTATATTATTATATTATATTATTATATTATATTATATTATATTATTATATTATTGTAATAATATATTATATTTATTATTATATTTATTTATTATATTGTAGTAATATATTAAAATTATTATTATATTAAATATTATATCATATTTATATATTCTATTGTATTTATTATTATAGTTATATATTATGTTTATCTATTATTATCATTATTTTAATATATTATTATAATTATATTGTATTTATTGTTATAGTAATATATTATGTTATATTTATTATTATATTAAGATATTATATTTATTATAATTATATTATATTATTATTCTCTGTAGCTGGAGCAATATAGACTCGTCTATGGGGGGGTGGTGAGAGGGAGGAGTGTGGGGCAAGGATTCCTGATCCCCCCCCATAAACCCCTTCTCCGTCTCCTCCTCTTCTTCAGGGCCTGACCCACAGCAAAGCGCAGGAGATCCTGGCCCGGGACGGCCCCAACGCCCTGACCCCGCCCCCCACCACGCCCGAGTGGGTCAAGTTCTGCCGCCAGCTCTTTGGGGGCTTCTCCATCCTGCTCTGGATTGGGGCCATCCTCTGCTTCCTGGCCTATGGCATCCAGGCTGGTACTGAGGACGACCCCTCGGGGGACAATGTGAGTCATGGGGGGGTGGGATCCTATCCATCCACCCATACAGTCTTCCTATCCTTCTATCATCTTATCTATGTATCGCCATCCATCCATTCATCCAATCTTCCTGTCCTCCTATCTATCTACTTCGAGCTCTAGATCTCATCTATTTGACCCATCTATCCTATCCATCCAGTCTTCCTGGCTTATCTATTTATTTATCTATCTATCACTATCGTTTAATCCATCCAATCTTCATGTCCTCCTATCTACCTACATCTAGATCTACATCTCATCTATGACCCATCCATCCATCCAATCCATCCACTACCTGGCTTCCATCCTGTGTGTCTGACTGTTCTTCTATCTATCTATTCATCCCATTCTTCCATCCATCCAATCTTCCTGTCCTCATATCTATCTACATCTAGATCTCATCTATCTTTGACCCATCTATCCTATCTATCCAATTTTCCTGGCTTCTCTATTTATCTATCAATCTATCTCCATCCATTCATCCATCCATCCATCCAATCTTCATGCCCTCCATTCTACCTACATCTAGATCTACATCTCATCTATGACCCAACCTATCCATCCAATCTTCCTGGCTTCCATCCTGTCTGTCTGTCTGTCTATCTATCTATCTATCTATCTATCTATCTATCTATCTATCTCTATCCTTCCATCCAATCTTCAGGTCCTCCTATCTACCTATATCTAGATCTACATCTCATCTATGACCCAACCTATCCATCCAATCTTCCTGTCTTCCATCCTATCTATCTATCTATCTATCTATCTATCTATCTATCTATCTATCTATCCATTCATCCCATCTTCCATCCATCCAATCTTCCTGTTCTCCTATCTAGCTATATCTAGACCTACATCTAGATCTCAACTATTTTTGACCCATCTATCCTATCTATCCAATTTTCCTGACTTCTTTATTTATTTATCTATCAATCTATCTCCATCCATCCATCCATCCATCCATCCAATATTCATGTCGTCCTACCTAACTACATCTAGATCTACATCTCATCTATGACCCAACCTATCCATCCAATCTTCCTGGCTTCCATCCTGTCTGTCTATCTATCTATAGACAGACAGATCTATCTATCAGATCTATCTATCAATATTCATGTCGTCCTACCTAACTACATCTAGATCTACATCTCATCTATGACCCAACCTATCCATCCAATCTTCCTGTCTTCCATCCTATCTATCTATCTATCTATCTATCTATCTATCTATCCATTCATCCCATCTTCCATCCATCCAATCTTCCTGTTCTCCTATCTAGCTATATCTAGACCTACATCTAGATCTCAACTATTTTTGACCCATCTATCCTATCTATCCAATTTTCCTGACTTCTTTATTTATTTATTTATCTATCAATCTATCTCCATCCATCCATCCATCCATCCATCCATCCATCCATCCAATATTCATGTCGTCCTACCTAACTACATCTAGATCTACATCTCATCTATGACCCAACCTATCCATCCAATCTTCCTGGCTTCCATCCTGTCTGTCTATCTATCTATCTATCTATCTATCTATCTATCTCTATCCTTCCATCCAATCTTCAGGTCCTCCTATCTACCTATATCTAGATCTACATCTCATCTATGACCCAACCTATCCATCCAATCTTCCTGTCTTCCATCCTATCTATCTATCTATCTATCTATCTATCCATCCATTCATCCCATCTTCCATCCATCCAATCTTCCTGTTCTCCTATCTAGCTATATCTAGACCTACATCTAGATCTCAACTATCTTTGACCCATCTATCCTATCTATCCAATTTTCCTGGCTTCTTTATTTATTTATCTATCAATCTATCTCCATCCATCCATCCATCCATCCATCCATCCAATCTTCATGTCCTCCTACCTAACTACATCTAGATCTACATCTCATCTATGACCCATCCATCCATCCAATCCATCCAATCTTCCTGGCTTCCCTCCTATCTATCTATCTATCTATCTATCTATCTATCTATCTATTCTATCTATCTCCACCCTTCCATCCACCCAATCTTCAGGTCCTCCTGTCTACCTACATCTAGATCTACTTCTAGTTCTACATCTAGATCTCATCTATCTATGACCCATCCATTAATCCTATCTATCCAAACTTCCTCCCCCCCCCCCCTTCTCTCATTCTCTGTAGTTATCTATTTATCACCCATCCATCCATCTTTCTGACTTCCTATTTGTCTGTCCATTCCATCTTTGGACCATTGATCCATCCATCCAGATTCCTGGCTATCCATCCATCCATCCCTCCACCCCTTGGGTCCAGACTTTGCTTCTGTTTCTTCACTTCTCCTCTTCCTCTTCTTCCGCAGCTCTACCTGGGTATTGTCTTGGCCGCCGTGGTCATCATCACCGGCTGTTTCTCCTACTACCAAGAAGCCAAAAGCTCTAAGATCATGGAGTCCTTCAAGAACATGGTGCCCCAGGTAGGGAGCATCCCAGGGGCATAAAGGTGCCCCCCACCTGAGGTGATACATTATCGTGGAAAGGAATGCATGCCCCGCTCACCTGTGCCCGCCTCCTTTGCAGCAAGCCCTGGTCATCCGGGAAGGGGAGAAGATGCAGCTCAACGCCGAGGACGTGGTGGTGGGCGACCTGGTGGAGGTCAAGGGCGGGGACCGGGTCCCGGCCGACCTCCGGATCATCTCAGCCCACGGATGCAAGGTGCGCAGGCCTCCCTTGGGCCCCACTGGCAGCACTGCAAGCCCCCAATGCCCAGTGCAGGGTCATGTGCTGGACTTTCAGGGTGGGAGGGCAAGAGGTCAACGGCAGGGTCAAGTATGCTGGGTTGTTGACGATTTCACTATGAAACATGATTTGTGTCCCTGGGTTATAAATGTCATTGCCTAACTGGTTCTATCACAAATCAATGGGGAAAGTTTATCCGACTGCAAAATAATAATAATAATAATAATAATAATAATAATAATAATAATAATAATTTTATACACACACTATATATATATATATTATTACTATTGTATTATATTATTATATATTATTATTACATATTATATAATAATAATAATTTTATACACACACTATATATATATATATATATTATTACTATTGTATTATATTATTATACATTATTATTACATATTAAATAATAATAATAATAATTTTATACACACACACTATATATATATATATATATTACTATTGTATTATATTATTATACATTATTATTACATATTAAATAATAATAATAATAATTTTATACACACACACACTATATATATATATATATTACTATTGTATTATATTATTATATATTATTATTACATATTATATAATAATAATAATTTTATACACACACACACTATATATATATATATTACTATTGTATTATATTATTATATATTATTATTACATATTATATAATAATAATAATAATAATACAACAATAATATAATAGCACTATTTAACTATTTAACACAATTTTAGTTCCTGGGTTATAAATGTTGTTTCCTAATTGGTTCTATCAAAAAGATGTGAAAAGTTTATTCAACCGAAAAACAGTAATAACAATAATTATATATATAATATATTATTATTATATATTATTATAACTTATATCATTATTATATGTTATAATTATGTATTATAATTATATATTATAATTATATATTAATATATTAATAATAATTCATTATTATATAATTATGTATTATAATTATATATTAATATATTAATATATTATTACTATTACTATTAATAATATTAATATTAATAATAATACAGTAATAATAATTTAGCACTATTTAACACAGTTTTTGTTCCTGGGTTATAAATGCCATTTCCTAATTGGGTCTATCATAAAAACATGGGAAAAGCTTATTTAACTGCAACATAGCAGTAATAATAATTAATATCATTGTTGTATCATAATTATATGTTATAGTTATGTGTTATAATAATAATACTGTAGCACTATGTAACACAATTTTTCTGTTATCAATGCCATTTCCTAATTGATTCTATCATAAAAACATGGGAAAACTGCAAAATAACAGTAATAACAATTATATTATAAAATAATATATTATTACTGTTGTATCATAATTATATGTTATATGTTATAAATATATAAATATATTTATATATATATTCCAGACCACACCTGGAATATTGTGTCCAATTCTGGGCACCACAATTCAAGAGAGATATTGACAAGCTGGAATGTGTCCAGAGGAGGGCGACTAAAATGATCAAGGGTCTGGAGAACAAGCCCTATGAGGAGCGGCTTAAGGAGCTGGGCATGTTTAACCTGAAGAAGAGAAGGCTGAGAGGAGATATGATGAGGGCCAGGTGTAAATATGTGAGAGGAAGCCACAGGGAGGAGGAGGCAGCAAGCCTCCTTTCTGCTTCCTTGGAGACTAGGACGCAATGGAACAATGGCTTCAAACTACAAGAGAGGAGATTCCATCTGAACATTAGGAAGAACTTCCTGACTGTGAGAGCCGTTCAGCAGTGGAACTCTCTGCCCTGGAGTGTGGTGGAGGCTCCTTCTTTGGAAGCTTTTCAACAGAGGCTGGATGGCCATCTGCCAGGGGTGATTTGAATGCAATATTCCTGCTTCTTGGCAGAATGGGGTTGGACTGGATGGCCCATGAGGTCTCTTCCAACTCTTTGATTCTAGGATTCTATGATTCTATATATTATATATATACACACACACACAGAGTTGTATCATAATTATATGTTATAATTATGTGTAATAATAATAATAATAATAATAATAATAATAATAATAATGTAGCACTATTTAACACAATTTTTGTCCCTGGGTTATCAATGCCATTTCCTAACTGATTATATCATAAAAATATTATTCAACTGCAAAATAATAGTGTATATATATATATATATATATATATACACACACACACACACACAGAGAGAGAGAGAGAGAGAGAGAGAGTGTGTTGCAACAATCAGAGTGTTGCATAGTGTAATATTTGCAAAAGAGAAAGACCTCAGATGCTGACGAACCCATCTGCACCCAAACAGATGGGTTCCTCAGCATGTAATAATGACTCTGCCCCCTTTGCCATGCTGATTTCACCTTTTTCCTGCTTTGCAGGTGGACAACTCTTCCTTGACCGGCGAGTCGGAGCCACAGACACGTTCCCCGGATTGCACCCACGACAACCCCTTGGAGACCAGGAACATCACCTTCTTCTCCACCAATTGCGTTGAAGGTAGGGCCACTCTACCCTCTTGCTGCTCCAGGCCGGAGTAGAGCTCTTGGGGTTTGCCCTATTGAATTTAGCACTCACCCTTTTTGGCTAAACGACCTCACCCAGATTAAAGGGTGCATTAGGAAAGGAAATCAAAGTGTAGAAGGTTAACCAATCATATATTGGAGCTCTGGCTGGCTACAGACTGATCTTCTCTCCTAATTGGGGCTTTCCGATGATGTTGAATTCTGGGAAATGTAGCTTAGGGCAGAATTCTTTGGCATAGAGCTCCTCCCCTCCCCAAACTACATTTCCCAGAGTTCTGTGCTGTTCCCAATCTCCTCTCCCAATTGAGGATTTCCAATGATGGTGAATTCTGGGAAATGTAGCTTAGGGCAGAATTCTTTGGCATAGAGCTCCTCCCCTCCCCAAACTACATTTCCCAGAGTTCTGTGCTGTTCCCAATCTCCTCTCCCAATTGAGGATTTCCAATGATGGTGAATTCTGGGAAATGTAGCTTAGGGCAGAATTCTTTGGCATAGAGCTCCTCCCCTCCCCAAACTACATTTCCCAGAGTTCTGTGCTGTTCCCGATCTCCTCTCCCAATTGAGGATTTCCAATGATGGTGAATTCTGGGAAATGAAGTCTTCTGCCAACAGTTGACCAAACAGGCACAGAAAAGAGATGTAGTAATCATGGGCGATTTCAACTATCCCGATATTTGCTGGAAAACAAACTCGGCCAAGAGTACAAGGTCCAACAAATTCCTCGCTTGCCTTGCAGACAATTTCATGGTCCAGAAGGTAGAAGAGCCAACAAGGGGATTGGCTACTCTTGATCTCATCCTAACAAATGCGGAGGACCTGATCGATGCGGTCGAAGTGGTAGGATCCTTAGGGGCAAGTGACCATGTGCTCCTGCAATTTGAGGTACAAAGGAAGGCCGAAACTAAGACAAGTCAAACCCGCATTTTGGACTTTAGGAGAGCTGATTTCCAAAAAATGAAGGAAACGCTGAGCAGCATTCCGTGGACACAGATACTAAAAGACAAGGGAGCTACGGATGGATGGGAACTTCTCAAGAGTGAAATACTCAAGGCGCAATTGCAAACCGTGCCAACAAAGAGAAAAAATAGGACAAGTGCAAAGAAGCCAGAATGGATGTCCAAAGAACTTCTAACTGTGCTAAGACACAAAAGAGACATGCACAAGAAGTGGAAAAAGGGAGAAATCACCAAAGAAGAATTCAAACAAATGGCCAACACCTGTAGGGAAAAGGTCCGCAAAGCTAAAGCAAAAAACGAGCTCAGACTTGCCAGGGACATTAAAAACAATAAAAAGGGCTTCTATTCTTATGTCAGTAGAAAAAGGAAAAACAAGGAGGCGATAGGACCTCTTCGAGGAGAAGATGGGGCAATGCTGACAGGGGATAGGGAAAAGGCAGAACTACTTAATGCCTTCTTTGCCTCGGTCTTCTCACAAAAAGAAAGTCATCTTCAACCTCAGCAAGATGGAGTGGATGAGGGATTGGAGGACATCCAACCCCAAATTGGGAAAGAAGTCGTCCAGGAATACCTGGCCGCTCTTAATGAGTTCAAGTCCCCAGGACCAGATCAACTACACCCAAGAGTATTGAAGGAACTAGCGGAAGTCATTTCGGAACCATTGGCAACCATCTTTGAGAGTTCTTGGAGAACGGGAGAAGTTCCAGCAGATTGGAGGAGGGCCAATGTGGTCCCAATCTTCAAGAAGGGAAAAAAGGACGACCCAAACAACTACCGTCCGGTCAGCCTCACGTCGATACCGGGCAAGATTCTGGAAAAGATTGTTAAGGAAGTGGTCTGCAAACACTTAGAAACAAATGCAGTCATCGCTAATAGTCAACATGGATTTATCAAAAACAAGTCATGCCAGACTAATCTGATCTCTTTCTTCGATAGAGCTACAAGCTGGGTAGATGCGGGGAATGCCGTGGATGTAGCGTACCTGGATTTCAGTAAGGCCTTCGACAAGGTCCCCCATGACCTTCTGGCAAGGAAACTAGTCCAATGTGGGCTAGGCAAAACTACGGTGAGGTGGATCTGTAATTGGTTAAGTGGACGAACACAGAGAGTGCTCACTAATGCTTCCTCTTCATCTTGGAAAGAAGTGACGAGCGGAGTGCCGCAGGGTTCCGTCCTGGGCCCGGTCCTGTTCAACATCTTTATTAATGACTTAGATGAAGGGCTAGAAGGCATGATCATCAAGTTTGCAGACGACACCAAATTGGGAGGGATAGCCAATAGTCCAGAGGACAGGAGCAGAATTCAAAACGATCTTGACAGATTAGAGAGATGGGCCAAAACTAACAAAATGAAGTTCAACAGTGACAAATGCAAGATACTCCACTTTGGCAGAAAAAATGAGATGCAAAGATACAGAATGGGGGACGCCTGGCTCGAGAGCAGTACGTGTGAAAAAGATCTTGGAGTCCTCGTGGACAACAAGTTAAACATGAGCCAACAATGCGATGTGGCGGCAAAAAAAGCCAATGGGATTTTGGCCTGCATCAATAGGAGCATAGTGTCTAGATCTAAGGAAGTAATGCTACCCCTCTATTCTGCTTTGGTTAGACCACATCTGGAATATTGTGTCCAATTCTGGGCACCACAATTCAAGAGAGATATTGACAAGCTGGAAAGTGTCCAGAGGAGGGCGACTAAAATGATCAAGGGTCTGGAGAACAAGCCCTATGAGGAGCGGCTTAGGGAACTGGGCATGTTTAGCCTGAAGAAGAGAAGGCTGAGAGGAGATATGATAGCCATGTATAAATATGTGAGAGGAAGCCACAGGGAGGAGGGAGCTAGCTTGTTTTCTGCTTCCTTGGAGACTAGGACACGGAACAATGGCTTCAAACTACAAGAAAGGAGATTCCATCTGAACATTAGGAAGAACTTCCTGACTGTGAGAGCCGTTCAGCAGTGGAACTCTCTGCCCCGGAGTGTGGTGGAGGCTCCTTCTTTGGAAGCTTTTAAACAGAGGCTGGATGGCCATCTGTCAGGGGTGATTTGAATGCAATATTCCTGCTTCTTGGCAGGGGGTTGGACTGGATGGCCCATGAGGTCTCTTCCAACTCTTTGATTCTATGATTCTATGATTCTATGAAATGTAGCTTAGGGCAGAATTCTTTGGCATAGAGCTCCTCCCCTCCCCAAACTACATTTCCCAGAGTTCTGTGCTGTTCCCAATCTCCTCTCCCAATTGAGGATTTCCAATGATGGTGCATTCTGGGAAATGTAGCTTAGGGCAGAGCCTTTTGAATTCTTTGGCGTAGGGCTCCTCCCCTCCCCAAACTACATTTCCCAGAGTTCTGTGCTGTTCCCAAAATGCACAGCTCCCTATTTTTAGGGCTCCTAATGCCAAGACTCCATTTATTCCAAGCAGCCAGGCAGGCAGCCTTTTTGGCTTTGCTTCCTTGCACTGAATATGAAACTGACTTTGGGAGCCTTCCGAGATTGACAAAACTAAAACAAAAAAGTATGGGGTCACTAGGTTCTTGTGGGTTTTTTCGGGCTATAGAGCCATGTTCTAGAGGCATTTCTCCTGACGTTTCGCCTGCATCTATGGCAAGCATCCTCAGGGTCAGTTTTGATTCTAAAATATTTGGTGTGGGCTATGCATACACTTCGGATATGCTCCCGACTTCCAAAACATCCGGTTTTCTTACGATTTCCAACTCTTTCAAATGCCTAGTATATATGTATATGTATATACCTATATATGTGTGTATGTGTATGCCTAGTATATATGTATATACGGTATGTATGTATATGTGTGTAGTATTTATTTATTTAAAACATTGATATTCCACCCTTCTCAACCCAACTCAGAGGACTCAGGGTGGAGCACAACATATATACGGCAAACATTCAACGCCGGGACATAAAAGCATAAATATATACAAACATTAAGATCACTTATATCCACTTTTAAATCATTTGCTTAAAAACCATATGTGTGTGTGTGTGTATATATATATATATGTGTGTGTGTGTGTGTGTATATATATATGGTATATATGTGTGTGTGTGTGTATGTATATATGTTTGTGTATATATATGTGTGTATGTATATATGTATGTGTATATATATGTATGTGCACACACACACACACACACACACACACACATATATTCTGTTGCTTTTCTAAATACAAAGTTATTTCTTTAATAAGGGGAACTGCCATAATTCTGCCCCCCACATTTTGTAGGCACGGCGCGTGGCGTGGTGGTGGCCACAGGTGACCGCACGGTGATGGGTCGCATCGCGACGCTGGCCTCGGGGCTGGAGGTGGGCAAGACGCCGATTGCGGTGGAGATCGAGCACTTCATCCAGCTGATCACGGGGGTGGCCGTCTTCCTGGGCGTCTCCTTCTTCGTCCTCTCCCTCATCCTGGGCTACAGCTGGCTGGAGGCCGTCATCTTCCTCATTGGCATCATCGTGGCCAACGTCCCCGAGGGACTCCTGGCCACTGTCACCGTAAGTGGCACAACCAAGTCAGAGTGGCAAAGGAGGGGCCACTGGATGGCCTTTAGGGGCCCCTTCCAACTCTAGGATTCCATGATCTATGTATCATCTCTCTCTCTCTGTCTCTGTCTATGGGTGGATGACCATCTGTTGAGGGTTGGATTGGATGGCCTTTGGGAGTCCTTTCCAACTCTTGGATTCTATTAACATCTTTGTAATATCTAATCAGAATAGTGGTGATGATGGAGTCTTCTTCCTTCCTTCTCTGGAGGCTTGATGTCAAGAATAACGTTCTCAACCTGTGGGTCCCTCCCCAGGTGTTTTGGCCTACAGCTTCCAAAAATCCTGGCGAGTAAACCAGCTGTTAGGATTTCTGGGAGTTGAAGGCCAAAACATCTGGAGGCACACAGATGTTGAGAACCACTGGTCAAGAGGGATTGGATGGTGCTTTTCCTGCCCTGCAGCATGGGGTTGGACTGGATGACCTTTGGGGGTATCTTCAAACTAAGAACCCATTATTACTACTACTACTACTACTACTACTACTACTACTATTCAGGGGTTGGATGACCATCTGTCAGGAGGGATTATATAGTGTCCTGCTTGGCAGAAAGGGGTTGGACTGGATGACCTTTAGGGATCCTTTCCAACTGTCAAGTTCTATTATTATGATTATAAGATTCTATTATTATTATTATTATTATTATTATTATTATTATTATTATTATTCAGGGGCTGGATGACCGTCTGTCAGGAGGGATTGTATAGTGTCCTGCTTGGCAAAAAGGGGTTGGACTGGATGACCTTTAGGGGTCCTTTCCAGCTCTCAAGTTCTATTATTATTATTATTATTATTATTATTATTATTATTATTATTATTAATTAGGGACTGGGTGGCCACCTGTCAGGAGGGATTGGATGGTGTCCTGCCTGGCAGAAGAGGGTTGGACTGGATGGCCTTTGGGGGTCTCTTCCAACTTTTCAGATGTTTTTATTGTTGTTATTATTACTATTCAGAGGTTGGATGGCCATCTGTTGAGAGGGATTGGATGGTGCTTTTCCTGCTTGGCAAAAGGGGTTGGACTAGATGGCCTTTAAGGGGATCCTTTCCAACTAAGATTCAATAATAATAATAATAATAACAACAATAACAACAACAACAACAACAACAACAAAAATATAATTTTGGATAATAATGATGATAGTGGAGTTGCTTTGCAGACGCTGAATGGCATCCTTCCTTCTCTTCTTCCTTCCTTTGCCTTTCTTCTCTCCTTCCTTCCTTCCTTTCCATAGGTCTGCCTGACGCTGACGGCCAAGCGCATGGCGCGCAAGAACTGCCTGGTCAAGAACCTGGAGGCGGTGGAGACGCTGGGCTCCACGTCCACCATCTGCTCCGACAAGACCGGCACCCTCACCCAGAACCGCATGACCGTGGCCCACATGTGGTTCGACAACCAGATCCACGAGGCCGACACCACCGAGGACCAGTCCGGTGAGCGGGGGACGGAGGGACATCTGTCGGGAAGGATCAGGCGGCCCTTGGGGTCTTGTCGCATGGGCAAACTTTGGCCCTTCCTCCAGGTGTTTTCCCACTGGCTGTTAGGAATGGTGGGAGTTGAAGTCCAAAACGCCTGGAGGACCCACGTTTGCCCCTGCCGGCACGATGGGTTTTTGTGGTGGCCGCACGAACAGTCACAGATCCCGTGTTCTTCTTGGACTGACTACTTTGTTCCTCCCTCCCTCTTGCTTATCTTTTCCCTTCCTTCCTCTTTTCCTTACTTCTTTCTTTCTCTCTCCTTCTCTCTCTTTCCCTTCCTTCCTTTCCTCTTTCTCCCTCTCTCTTTCCTCATTCCTTCATTTCTCTCTCTTTTTTCTGTTTTGCACTTCCTTCCTTTTCTTTCTCTCTTCATTCTATCTTTCTCTCGTTTCTGTTTTGCTTCTCTTTCCTTCCTTTCTTTCTTCCTTCGTTCCTCCTTTCTCTCTCTCTGTTTCTCTCTTGCTTTTCTTTCCTTTCTTTCTCTTTCCTCCTTTCTTCTCTCTCTTTTGCTTTTCTTTCCTTTCGTTCTCTCTTTCCTTCTTTCTTCTCTCTTTTGCTTTTCTTTCCTCCCTTCTCTGTTTCCTCCTTTCTTCTCTCCCTTTTGCTTTTCTTTCCTCCCTTCTCTCTTTCCTCCTTTCTTCTCTCTCTTTTGCTTTTCCTTCCTCCCTTCTCTCTTTCCTCCTTTCTTCTCTCTCTTTTGCTTTTCTTTCCTCCCTTCTCTCTTCCTTCCTTTCCTCTTTCTCTTTCTTTCCTCATTCCTTCATTTCTCTCTCTCTTTTCTCCGTTTTGCAATTCTTTCCTTTTCTCTCCCTTCATTCTATCTTTCTCTCATTTCTCTCTCTATTTTGCTTTTCTTTCCTTCCTTTCCTTTCTCTTTCCTTCCTCTCTCTCCTTTGCTTTTCTTTCCTTCCTTTCTTTCCTCCTTCATTCCTCCTTTCTTTCTCTCTCTCTTTTGTTTTTCTTTCCTTTCCTTCTCTCTTTCCACCTTTCTTCTCTCTCTTTTACTTTTCTTTGCTTCCTTTCCTTTCTCTTCCTTCCTTCCTTCCTTCCTTCCTCCTCTCCCTCTCTTGCTTTTCTTTCCTCCCTTTCTCTTTCCCTTCCTTCCTTTCCTCTTTTTCCCTTTCTTTCCTCATTCCTTCATTTCTCTCTCTCTTTTTCTGTTTTGCATTTCCTTCCTTTTCTCTCTCTCTTCAATCTTTCTCTCGTTTCTCTCTCTGTTTTGCTTTTCTTTCTTTCGTTTCCTTTTCCTTCCTCTCTCTTTTGCTTTTCTTTCCTTCTTTTCTCTTTCCTCTTTCCTCCTTCATTCCTCCCTTCTCTCTCTCTCTTTTCCTTTCCTTTCTTTCTCTTTTCTCCTTTATCTCTCTCTTTTGCTTTTCTTTCCTTCCTTTCTCTTTTGTCCTTCATTCCTCCTTTCCCACCCTCTCTCTCTTTTGCTTTTCTTTCCTTTCTTTCTCTCTTTCCTCCTTTCTTCTCTCTTTTGCTTCCCTTCCCTTCCCTTCTCTTTCCTCTTTCCATCCTTCCTCCTCCCTCTCTCTCTTTTGCTTTTCTTTCCTCCCGCTCTCTCTTCCTTCTTTCTCTCTTTCTTTCCTCATTCCTTCATTTCTCTCTCTCTTTCTGTTTTTCTTTTTCTTCCTTCTCTCTCTTTTCCTTTCTCTTCCTTCCTTCTCTCTTTCTCTCTCTTTTCCTTTCTCTTCCTTCCATTTTCCCTTCCTCTCCTTCTCCCCCTCCCTCCCTCCCTTCCTTTCCTCTTTCTCTCTCTCTTTCCTCCTTCCTTCCCTAATGCTTTCTTTCCCTCTTTTCTCTCTCTTTCTCTGCTTTGCTTTTTCCTTCCTTTTCCTTCTCTCTCTTGCCTCCTTTCTTCCTTCATTCTTCATCTCTCTCTGTGTGTCTTTTGCTTTTCCCTTCCTTCCATTCCTTTCCCCCCTCTTTCCTCCTTTCTTCATTCTTTCTCTCTGGTTTGCCTTTCCTTCCTGTTCTCTCTCTCTCTCCTTCCTTCCTTCTTTCCTTCCCTTCTTCCCAGGCACGGCCTTTGACAAGAGCTCTGCCACCTGGGTGGCCCTCTCCCACATCGCCGGACTCTGCAACCGGGCCGTCTTCAAGGGCGGGCAGGAGAACATCCCCATCCTCAAGGTGAGCCCGGGGAAGAGGGAAAGAAGGGAATGGGGAAGGGAAAGGAAAAAGGAGTCTCGGGGGTCCACATCAAAGGAAACGCAAGGAGAACGGCCTTCGCTCTGGAGGGAAACACAGCTTTACCCAACAGGGCCCCCCTCTTGCCCTCTCTTTCTGTCTTCTGCCTATCTTCCTATCACCCTTCCCCAATCATTCTATTTATTGATCACTATTTTGCATCTTGAAATGACTGGCTTGACCTTGAAGGTGCTGGGGGTGGTGACGGCCAACAGGGAGATATGTCGTGGGCTGGTCCATGAGGTCACAAAGAGTCGGAAACGACTGAACGAATGAACGACATCTTGCATCTCTCTTCCTCTCTCCATCATTTCATGTATCTCATATCTTCCATCTATCTATCTATCATCCTGCATCTATCACATCTCGATCAATCAGTCATCTCTTTACCTACTTATCATTTGTTCGATCATCTTGATCAGTCATCTATTTAGCTATTGATTTATCTATTGCTATCTTTCCAGCACCCTTCCTTTATCTATCTTTTCATGTATCTCACATCTTCTCTCTATAGCTTTGATATCATCTATCTATCTATCTATCTATCTATCTATCACCTATCTATCTATCTATCTATCTATCTCAATAAATTGGTCATCTATTTACCTATCTATCTATCTATCTATCTATCTATCTATCTATCCATCTATCTATCTATCTCAATCAATTGGTCATCTGTCTGTCTGTCTGTCTGTCTATCCCTATCTATCTATCTATCTATCTATCTCAATAAATTGGTCATCTATTTACCTTCCTATCCATCTATCTATCTATCTATCTATCTATCTATCTATCTATCTATCCATCCATCCATCTATCTCAATCAATTGGTCATCTGTCTGTCTGTCTGTCTGTCTGTCTCTATCTATCTATCCATCCATCTATCTATCTCAATCAATTGGTCATCTGTCTGTCTGTCTGTCTGTGTGTCTATCTATCCCTATCTATCTATCTATCTATCTATCTATCTATCTATCTATCTATCTATCTCAATCAATTGGTCATCTGTCTGTCTGTCTGTCTGTCTATCCCTATCTATCTATCTATCTATCTATCCATCCATCCATCTATCTCAATCAATTGGTCATCTGTCTGTCTGTCTGTCTGTCTGTCTCTATCTATCTATCTATCCATCCATCTATCTATCTCAATCAATTGGTCATCTGTCTGTCTGTCTGTCTGTGTGTCTATCTATCCCTATCTATCTATCTATCTATCTATCTATCTATCTATCTATTCATCTATCTATCTCAATTAATTGGTCATCTATTTATCTATCTATCTATCTATCTATCTATCTATCTCAATCAATTGGTCATCTGTCTGTCTGTCTGTCTGTCTATCCCTATCTATCTATCTATCTATCTATCTCAATAAATTGGTCATCTATTTACCTATCTATCTATCTATCTATCTATCTATCTATCTATCTATCTCAATCAATTGGTCATCTGTCTGTCTGTCTGTCTGTCTATCCCTATCTATCTATCTATCTATCTATCTATCTATCTATCTATCTCAATAAATTGGTCATCTATTTACCTTCCTATCCATCTATCTATCTATCTTTCTATCTATCTATCTATCTATCTATCTATCTATCTATCCATCCATCTATCTCAATCAATTGGTCATCTGTCTGTCTGTCTGTCTGTCTGTCTCTATCTATCTATCTATCCATCCATCTATCTATCTCAATCAATTGGTCATCTGTCTGTCTGTCTGTCTGTGTGTCTATCTATCCCTATCTATCTATCTATCTATCTATCTATCTATCTATCTATCTATTCATCTATCTATCTCAATTAATTGGTCATCTATTTATCTATCTATCTATCTATCTATCTATCTATCTATCTATCTATCTTTTTTTACATCTATCTATCTCAATCAATTTACCTTCCTATCTGTCTGTCTGTCTGTCTGCTTATCTATCTACTTATCAATGATCTTCCTAATATCTTTCCTATTTATCTATCACTCTCTTCTGTCTTATCTATCCAGGACCTTTCCATCTATCTTTTCATGCATCTTGTATCTTTCATCTATCTCTCTATCATCCTTTCCTTGTCTGTCTTCCTGCCTATCTCAATGAATCTGTCATCTATTTACCTACCTACTTACCATCCTATCTATCATCTCCATCAATCACCATCTATTTACCGATCGATCATCTCGATCATTCATCTATTTAGCTATCTATCTATTGTTGACTTCCATCACTTTTCTCTATCTTTTATGTATCTCGTATTTTCTGTTTATCTATCTATCTATCTATCTATCTATCTATCTATCTATCATCTCGATCAATCATCTATTTACCTACCTATCCTTCTGTCTCTGTCTATCTCAACCAATCACTCATCTATTTACCTGCCTATCATTCTGTCTGTCTATCTATCTATCTATCTATCTATCCATCTATCTATCTATCTTGAGCAGTCATCTATTTACCTGCCTATCATTCTGTCTGTCTATCTCGATCAGTCATCTATTTACCTACTTATCATGTTGCCTATCTGTCTTGATCAATCACTCATCTGTTTACCTGCCTATCATTCTGTCTGTCTATCTGTCTGTCTATCTATCTATCTACCTACCTACCTACCTACCGAACTACCTATCTACCTATCTATCTACCTATCTACCTACCTACCTACCTACCTATCTACCTATCTATCTACCTATCTACCTACATATCTATCTATCTACCTTCCTATCTATCTACCTATCTATCTATATCTACCTATCTAGAGCAGTCATCTATTTGCCTACTTATCATTCTGTCTATCTATCTATGGTGCAGTGGGTTAAACCGCTGAGCTGCTGAATTTGCTGACCGAAAGGTTGGTGGTTTGAATTCAGGGTGCGGGGTGAGCTCCCACTGTTAGCCTCAGCTCCTGCCAACCTAGCAGTGCAAAAACATGCAAATGTGAGTAGATCAATAGGTACTGCTCTGGTGGGAAAGTAATGGCACTCCATGCAGTCATGCCAGTGGCCACATGACCTTGGAGGTGTCTATGGACAACGCTGGCTCTTCATCTTAGAAATGGAGATGAGGACCAGAGTCCCAGATTCGGACATGAGTGGACGTCATGTCAGGGGAAACCTTGACCTTTTTATCACTCCATTGAGCTGTCTATGTCTCTAACTGGACTCTACTGGGAGTCAGTGGGTGGAGACTGGGAGTCAATGGACACTTGCTTGCTTTGCAGCGTGATGTGGCCGGAGACGCTTCGGAGTCGGCGCTGCTGAAGTGCATTGAGCTCTCCTCCGGGTCGGTCAAGCTGATGCGCGAGAAGAACAAGAAGGTGGCCGAGATCCCCTTCAACTCCACCAACAAATACCAGGTACGTCCGGGACCAAAATGCGCGGGCAAAGCAAGGCTGGGCAAGTCAGGTTTCTGCATGTGCATGCATAACAAGCCGGGACCCACCCACGTGAGCCACTGCATTTGCATATATGTATGTATATATGTAGACATGTCTCCAAAATGCATGGACCCAGCAATGTTTTGCAACGCCAATTTCTGCAAATGCATGCATGCATAATGAGCCGGGATCCACCCATGTGAGCCAACACATTTGCATATCTATCAATCTATCTATATGCGCATAATGATCAGGAGGAGGTCACTGCAATTGAGGTGGTCCTGGGTCCGAATCTCATGTTAAATTCAGAGAAATGTGTGAGATGGGAAAGCGTTTGCCCTTCCTTCCTTCCCAGGCCCTTCAGCCTTAATCCCAGCCCTCCTCTCGACAGCCAATAGGGATTAGCCGGGATTCCCTGTGGTCAGTCGGCTGGAATGATCCCTCGGATTCTGGGAACCGGACAGAGGGGTCCGGGAGACCCCCCCCCATTGGCCAGAGCCATGTGTTGCCAGCCGCAGAGGAGGGAATGCTCTTCCTTGGCAACTGACCAGGCGCTTCTGCTGCCCGAGGCAGGAAAGGACAAAATGGCAGGCGGCCCTTGTGCTATTTTCGGACACTGAGCAGCTGACCACTGGCGCTTGAGCCTCATCTGTGCGCTGCGTCGGAAAGACAGGAGGGCGAATGCGTTTGCATCAGAGCTCCCATAGCCCTCCAGGCCGGGCACTCTCGACAGGGGATTTTGGGAGTTGTAGTACCAAGGAAGGAGGGAACCCAAGGGTCTTCTAGTCCAGCCCCAATTAAAGCAGCAACATACATACTTACATACATATATATATATTCCCAATATATATATAACTCCCAATATGTATTCCCTATATATATATATATAACTCCCAATATATATTCCCAGGGAGTTGTAGTACAAAGGAAGGAGGGAACCCAAGGGTCTTCTAGTCTAGCCCCAATTAAAGCAGCAATGTGTGTGTGTGTGTGTGCGTATTTTCCTCAAATCCAAATCTGTGAGGATTTTGGGAGTTGTAGTACAAAGGAAGGAGGGAACCTAAGGGTCTTCTAGTCCAGCCCTAATTAAAGCGCGCACACACACACACATATACATGGGGGGAGATAATTATTTTGGACCACAATTCCCCAAATCCAAAGCCTGAGGATTTTGGGAGTTGTAGTACGACTTCTAGTCAACTAAAGCAGATTTTATGGGAGGAGAACCATTTAGGACTGTAATCTCCCAAATCCCCCATTCAACATAGGGCTACCTTACCTGAGGATTTAGGGAGTTGTAGTACAAAGGAAGGTGGGACCCCCAAGAGTCTTCTAGTCCACTAAAGCAGGAATCCACTCACACAGATTTTATGGAAAGAGAACCATTTTTAGGACTATAATTCCTCCAAATCATCTCACGTGACCAACTTACCTGGGGATTTTGGGAGTTGTAGTCCAAATGAAGGAGGGACCCCCAAAGGACTTCTAGTCCAACCCTCTGCTTCGGTAGGAACCTACCATTGAAGCAGAATTTGTTTATTTTGAAAGGGATAGCCATTTGGGACTATAATTTCCCTAATCCTCCAAATGGCACTATTATTATTATTATTATTATTATTATTATTATTATTACTATTTGAAACTCAATAAGATGAGTCCACAGTAGACAAGATCACTCTTTTGGCTGTTGTTGTTGTTGTTATTATTATTACCTTATAATAATAATAATAATAATTATTATTATTATTATTATTATTATTATGGAATTTTAACTGTGAATTTTTAACATTGTTATGTTTAATTCTGTTTTAATGTTTACATATCTGCATATTTTAAATTGTGTGGCCATCCTTTTAATGTATGTCAGTTTAAGTCTCCTTCGGGAGACTCAAACAACAACAACAACAACAATTCGCATCTCACTTTTTTTCTCTAAAGAAAGGAAACTCAAAGTGGCTCACAATAAAACCAATGCAATGCAATACATATAACCATGTTACCTGGAGATTCTGGGATTTGTAGTTGAAAAGAGACCTCAAGGGACATCTAGTCCAACCCTCTGCTTCTGTAGGAATACACCACCAAAGCAGCATTAGGGTTGTTGTAGGTTTTTTCGGGCTATATGGCCATGTTCTAATCTAGAGGCATTCTCTCCTGACATTTCACCTGCATCTGTGGCAAGCATCCTCAGAGGTAGTGATGTCTACCAGGTCTAATCAGGGACAGCTAATCACCTCTCAACAAAAGATTGCTCCAGGCACTGCCAAACCATCAAACGCTAATCAAGGTAGTCAGTTGAAACCTTCACACCTAGCTCCAGCAGACAAGTCCTTTGTCCCACCCTGGTCATCATTCCACAGATATATAAGCCCCTTTTCCTAGTTCCAACAGACCTCACTACCTCTGAAGATGCTTGCCAGAGATGCAGGCGAAACGTCAGGAGAGAATGCCTCTAGAACATGGCCATATAGCCCAAAAAAACCTACAACAACCCAGTGATTCCAGCCATGAAAGCCTTCGACAATGTATCAAACAGCATTTGTTTGTTTCTTTTTAGGGAAGGTGGCCATTTTGGACTTTAGTTCCATACAGGTGCATCTCGCTGATATTACCTGGGGATTCTGGGGTTTGTGATCCAAAGCAAGAGCCCAACTCTCTTTTGCAGCTGCTTCATCTGGTTGAGACCTAGATTGCCAAAAGATCCAAACACAACCCAATAATGGGAAGCAAAAGAGATCAAAAGCGTGCAATTCTGCAAAGGCTGTGCGTGTGCACAAAACATCCTTAAATATTCATGAGCTAAATTTGCATCCTCAAAAGGGGAGAATGATTGACGGCGACCCACTTTGGGATGGCGCATCTCCAAAGTTTCTCTGTTTTCCAATGCAAAATCCCAGTTGGGTTCAGAGCCATTGCAATTAATTATTATTATTATTATTATTATTATTATTATAAATAATAATAATAATAATAATAATAATAATAATAATAATAATAATTGCCTTTAACCTTAGGGATGAATCTGAGTTGCCTTTAACCTTAGGGATAAATGTGTGTATTATCCATATATATGTATTTGGATGCCGGTAATAGCATTCAGCCTGCATCACTTTGGTCTAATAATTATTATTATTATTATTATTATTATTATGGCCTTCAACCTTAGGGATAAATGTGTATATAATCCATATATATATATATATATATATATATATATATATTTGGATGCAGGTGATAGCATTCGACCTGCTTCACTTTGGTCTAATAATAATAATAATAATAATAATAATAATTGCCTTCAACCTTAGGGATAAATGTGTATATTATCCATATATATGTATTTGGATGCAGGTGATAGCATTCAGCCTGCTTCACTTTGGTCTAATAATAATAATAATAATAATAATAATAATAAATAGTTTGCTACCCACCTCTCCTCAATATGCATCACCCCCAAATGCATCCTGTAAATAATGTACATTAAAACAAATAATAATAATAATAATTGCCTTCAACCTTAGGGATAAATGTGTGTATTATCCATATATATATATATTTGGATGCAGGTGATAGCATTCAGCCTGCATCACTTTGGTCTAATAATAATAATAATAATAATAATAATAATAATAATAATAATTAATAGTTTGCTACCCACCTCTCCTCAATATGCATCACTCCCAAATGCATCCTGTAAATAACGTACATTAAAACAAATAATAATAATAATAATTGCCTTCAACCTTAGGGATAAATGTGTGTATTATCCATATATATATATATTTGGATGCAGGTGATAGCATTCAGCCTGCATCACTTTGGTCTAATAATAATAATAATAATAATAATAATAATAATAATAATAGTTTGCTACACACCTCTCCTCAATATGCACCACCCCCAAATGCATCCTGTAAATAACATACATTAAAACTAATAATAATAATAATAATAATAATAATAATAATAATTGCCTTCAACCTTAGGGATAAATGTGTATATAATCCATATGTATATGTATTTGGATGCCGGTGATAGCATTCAGCCTGCATCACTTTGGTCTAATAATAATAATAATAATAATAATAATAATTGCCTTCAACCTTAGGGATAAATGTGTATGTAATCCATATATATATATTTGGATGCAGGTGATAGCATTCCGCCTGCTTCACTTTGGTCTGATAATAATAATAATAATAATAATAATAATAATAATAATAATGTTTGCTACCCACCTCTCCTCAATATGCCTCACCCCCAAAATGCATCCTGTTAATAACATACATTAAAACACACTATCACGAAATACGTATCTTAAAATAATGGTGCAAGGATGACAATGCAACACAAATACCTATACCATGTATGCATTTCAGCACCTTGGACAATTCCCAGAAAACTCAGATTCATGCCTGGAGCTCTTTCAGCATTTCTGACTGACCTGGAAGGAGGTTCATGGCTGCGTCTACACTATGGAATTAATGCAGTTTGACACCGCTTTAACCACCAAGGCCCAGTACTATGGAATCCTGGGAGCTGGAGCTTGCAAAACTGCAACTCCCAGGATCCCATTGCCTTGATAGTGAGAGTGCACCCATTCTCTGGTACATGGCTCCTCCTGGGGGGGGGGGGGGGTGTCCTTCTTGGTGGGCGCCCTTCTGGGGAGGGGTCTCCTGAGCCTCTTCCTTGCTTCCTGAATGCAGCTCTCCATCCACGAGACGGAGGACCCCAACGACAACCGGTACCTGCTGGTGATGAAGGGGGCCCCCGAGCGCATCCTGGACCGCTGCTCCACCATCCTGCTCCAAGGCAAAGAGCAGCCCCTGGACGAGGAGCTCAAGGAGGCCTTCCAGAACGCATACCTCGAACTGGGAGGACTGGGAGAGCGCGTCCTGGGTACGAGAGAGGGAGGGAGGGAGGGAAGGAGGGATAGAGGAAGAAGGGATGAGGGAAGGAAGGAAGGAAGGAGGGAAGGCAGGCAAAGAGCAGCCCCTGGACGAGGAGCTCAAGGAGGCCTTCCAGAACGCATACCTCGAACTGGGAGGACTGGGAGAGCGCGTCCTGGGTACGAGAGAGGGAGGGAGGGAGGAAAGGAGGGATAGAGGAAGAAGGGATGAGGGAAGGAAGGAAGGAAGGAGGGAAGGCAGGCAAAGAGCAGCCCCTCGACGAGGAGCTCAAGGAGGCCTTCCAGAACGCATACCTCGAACTGGGAGGACTGGGAGAGCGCGTCCTGGGTACGAGAGGGGGAGGGAGGGAGGGAGGGAGGGAGGGCGGGCGGGAAGGAGGGATAGTGGAAGAAGGGATGAGGGAAGGAAGGAAGGAAGGAAGGAAGGAAGGAAGGAAGGAAGGCAGGCAAAGAGCAGCCCCTGCACGAGGAGCTCAAGGAAGCCTTCAGGAACGCATACCTGGAACTGGGAGGACTGGGAGAGTGCGTCCTGGGTACGAGAGAGCGAGAGAGGGAGAGGGAGGGAGGGAGGGAAGGAGAGATGAATGGATACAGGGAGGGATGGAGGAGGAAGAGATGAGGGAAGGCAGGCAAAGAGCAGCAGATGGATGAGGAGCTCAAGGAGGCCTTCCAGAACATCTACCTGGAACTGGGAGGACTGGGAGAGCGCATCCTGGGTATGAGAGCGAGAGGGAGGGAGAGATGGAAGGAGGGATAGAGGAGGAAGAGATGAGGGAAGGAAGGAGGGAAGGCAGGCAAAGAGCAGCCCCTGGATGAGGAGCTCAAGGAGGCCTTCCAGGAGGAAGAAGGGAAGAAAGGAAGGAGTGAGGAACAGGTGGAGGGAAGGAAGAAGAAGAAAGTGATGGAGGGAGGGAGAGAAGGAAGGAAGGAAGGAAGGAAGGAAGGAAGGAAGGAAGGAAGGAAGGGATGGATGGAGGAAAGGACTGAAGAAGAGATGGAGGGAAGGAAGGAGGAAGACCTGGAACTGGGAGGATTGGGAAAGCCTGTCCTGGGTAAGGCCAGTCCATGGAGGGAGAGAGGAAGTGAGGTAGAGATGAGGGAAAGGAAGGAAGAAAGGAAGGAAGGAAGGAAGGAAGCCTTCCAGAATGTGAGAAGGAAAGAATGAATGAAGGAGGGAATGCCTACCTGGAACTGGGAGGACTGGGAGAGTGGGTTGTGGGCATGGAAGAGAGGGAGGGAGGGAGGGAGGGATGGATGGATGGATGGTGGAGGAGATGGAGAGAGAAATGAAGGGAAAGGAGGAAGAGATAAAACGAAGGATGGAGAGATAAGAGAAGGAAGACAGAGGGAAGGAAGGAATTTGGGGGACCGCACCGTAGAATGAATGCGGTTTGGTGCCGCTTTTACTGCTGTGTCTCAATGCCATGGTATCCTGGGAGATATGGTTTTACTTAAGGGCCCAAGTATGTGGGCCCCTGAGGGCTAAGCGGTGCCCCTTGCCCCCGACAGGCTTCTGCCACTTCTTCATGCCAGAGGAGCAGTACCCCAAGGGCTTTGCCTTCGACTGCGACGACGTCAACTTCTGCACTGACAACCTCTGCTTCGTGGGGCTCATGTCCATGATCGACCCCCCAAGGGCCGCCGTCCCCGACGCCGTGGGGAAGTGCCGCAGCGCCGGCATCAAGGTAAAGGCTCCTTGCAGGGAAGGATCAAGACTGCAACTCCCACCATTCCTAACAGCCTCAGGCCCCTTCCACTTAAGCGGCAAACAGCATCACAGCACAAGGAGATAGAGAGAATACACTATATATGACTTCCTTATATACACTTCTGTACATTTATACATAGCAATCTTAGATTGGTTCCCAACTCATTGACTTAACTCAAACCCAGGATTGCATCATTCACAATCACCTGGACTAGGCCAGAACACATTCCCAAAATGAAGTTCTATATACAGTTAATGCATGACTCAGCATTTCCAATAGAAGCCTATTAGCAGTGCATGACTCAGCTGTATTACATTACAATTCATTGTAAAACCTGACAAAAACAAACACACACTCAGGCGGAAAAGGAAGGGGCCTGAGGCTGGGAGGAATGGTGGGAGTTGCAGTCCAAAACACCTGGAGGGAGGGGCCAAGTTTGTCCATGCCTGTTCTAGTGCCAGCAGTAGCGTGAATGAACATCAGCAATTACAGTTGCTGCTGGTCGAAGTATCTAGCCTCACCTTCAAAACTGTCACGCTTTATCTCACAATTCAGCAGCAGATCAGTTGCACAACCTCAGCGCTTTCCAGTAGCTTCTCCCTGCACAGTATTTTCAGTCAACTGCTTCCACAGCCTGCAGTCACTCTGGAACTTTTTACAGGCACTTGAGCACATGCCTGGCCATTGTCAGTTTTACTATTGTTTTCCCCTCCAATCTAGATGACACTAC
>NC_090034.1:109520444-109540444 GCF_037176765.1 Anolis sagrei
GAAAAAGAAAAGAAAGAAAGATGGGAGGAGAGGGAGGGAAGGGGGAAAAGAGAGGGAAGGAGGAAATGTAGAATGGAAGGAAAGATGAGGAAGAAGGAAGGGAGGAAAGAAGACAGGAAAGATAAAAGAGGGATGGAAGATGGGAAGAGAGGAGAGAAAGAAGGAGAGATGGGAAAGAAGAGGGAGGGAAGGAAGAAAGGAAAGAAGGGAGGGAGTTAAGACGGGAAGGAAATATGGGGAATAAGGGAGGGAGGGAGAGAGAGAAGATGGAAGGAACAATGGAAAGAGGAAGGAAGGATGGAGAAAGGAAAGATGGGAAGAAAGGAAAGAAAGAAGGAAAGATGAGGGAGGATGGGAGAATGGAAGGGAAAATGGGAAGGGAGAGAGGAAGGATAGGAAGAAAAAGAGATGGGAAAGAGGGAAGGAGAGATAAGGGAGGGAGAGAAGGGAAGAAGGAGGGAAGGAAGGAATGAAGGAAGGAAAGATGGGGAGGGAGGACCCCCAGTGCTGTACTCCCACTGCAACTCCCACTCTCCACTTCCTCCCAGGGACGCCAAAGCCTGCGTGATCCACGGCACGGACCTGAAGGACATGACCACCGAACAGATTGACGAGATCCTGCACAACCACACCGAGATCGTCTTTGCCCGCACTTCTCCGCAGCAGAAGCTGATCATCGTGGAAGGATGCCAGAGACAGGTAGGGACCCAAGGAAGGAGAACCCCAGTGTTGAATCCTGTGTGTCACGGAACATGAACACATTAAAATACCTTTATGCTTCTGGTATGAGGCGCTATTTGGTCAAAGGAACCAGATGTTCTCTGGATGTTTGGGACTACAGCTCCCATTATCCCCAGTCACTGGTCTTGTCAACCAGTGCTTATGGAAAAAGATGGAGGGAAGGAAAGAGGACGAGATGGAGGGAAGGAAAGAGGACGAGATGGAGGGAAGGATAGAGGAAGAGATGGAGGGAAGGAAAAAGGAAGAGATGGAGGGAAGGAAGGAGGAAGAGGTGGAGGAAAGGAAGGAGGAAGAGATGGAGGGAAGGAAAAAGAAAGAGGTGGGGAAAAGGAAGAGATGGAGGGAGGGAGGCATGAAAGGAAGGAAGAAAGGAGGGAGAGATGGAGGGAAGGAAGGAGGAAAAGATAGAGAAAAGGAAAAAGAAAGAGGTGGAGGGAAGGAAGGATGAAGAGATGGAGGGAAGGAAAAAGGAAGAGATGGAGGGAAGGAAGGAGGAAGAGATGGAGGGAAGGAAAAAGGAAGAGGTGGCGGGAAGGAAGGAGGACAAGATGGAGGGAAGGAAAGAGCAAGAGATGGAGGGAAGGATAGAGGAAGAGATGGAGGGAAGGAAAAAGGAAGAGATGGAGGGAAGGAAGGAGGAAGAGGTGGGGGAAAGGAAGGAGGAAGAGGTGGAGGAAAGGAAGGAGGAAGAGGTGGAGGAAAGGAAGGAGGAAGAGGTGGAGGAAAGGAAGAAGAGATGGAGGGAAGGAAAAAGAAAGAGGTGGAGAAAAGGAAGAGATGGAGGGAGGGAGGCATGAAAGGAAGGAAGAAAGGAGGGAAGGAAGGAGGAAAAGATGGAGGGAAGGAAAGAGCAAGAGATGGAGGGAAGGAAGGATGAAGAGATGGAGGGAAGGAAAAAGGAAGAGATGGAGGGAAGGAAGGAGGACAAGATGGAGGGAAGGAAAGAGCAAGAGATGAAGGGAAGGATAGAGGAAGAGATGGAGGGAAGGAAAAAGGAAGAGATGGAGGGAAGGAAGGAGGAAGAGGTGGAGGAAAGGAAGGAGGAAGAGGTGGAGGAAAGGAAGGAGGAAGAGATGGAGGGAAGGAAAAAGAAAGAGGTGGGGAAAAGGAAGAGATGGAGGGAGGGAGGCATGAAAGGAAGGAAGAAAGGAGGGAGAGATGGAGGGAAGGAAGGAGGAAAAGATAGAGGGAAGGAAAAAGAAAGGTGGAGGAAAGGAAGGAGGAAGAGATGGAGGAGGCATGAAAGGAAGGAAGGAAGGAAGGAAGGAAGGAAGGAAGGAAGGAAGGAGGGAGGGAGGGAGGGAGAGATAGAGGGAAGAAAGGAAGGAGGAAAAGATGGAGGGAAGGAAGAAGAAAGAGCAGCCCCCTCTCCCATTGGCAATGCCCCTCAAGATCGCCTCAAGCCAACTCTGGAGGAGCCTCCAACTGGACTCGTCCTTCTGATGGCCTTGTTCCTTCTTCCTTCCTTGCAGGGGGCCATTGTGGCCGTCACTGGGGACGGAGTGAACGACTCTCCCGCCCTGAAGAAGGCGGACATTGGGGTGGCCATGGGCATCGCCGGCTCAGACGTCTCCAAACAGGCGGCAGACATGATCCTGCTGGACGACAACTTCGCCTCCATCGTCACCGGAGTGGAAGAGGGTGAGTGGGTCCGGATCCTTGTGCGGGTCAAGGTACTACCAGACCGCCGGACACTCCAGCACTGAGCCCTGTCTCTCTGTCCTTCTCAGGCCGCCTGATCTTCGACAACCTGAAGAAGTCCATCGCCTACACCTTGACCAGCAACATCCCCGAGATCACCCCCTTCCTGCTCTTCATCATGGCCAACATCCCACTGCCCCTCGGAACCATCACCATCCTCTGCATCGACTTGGGCACCGACATGGTGAGTCCGGCCCTCAGACCCTCAGACCCAGGCCTCCTCCCTCCTTTGAGCAGGCCCTTGCGTTGAAGAGCAAGTCGGTGCTTTGTGTCTTCCATTGGCTACTTGAGTTGACCCCTTCAACTTGAGTCCATTGGGTCCTTGAGTTGACCCCTTGAAGGGCATGTCAACACTTGTGTCCATTTTGTTGTCTCCTTGAGTAGAGCCATTGAATGGCAAGTCAAGGCTTATGTCCATTCTGTTGACCCCTTGAAGGGCAAGTCAATCCTTGTGTTCATTCCATTGGCTCCTTGAGTTGACCCCTTGCAGGGCTAGTCCTTCCTTTGATTCTATAGGCTGACCCTTTGAATGACAAGCCAGAGCTTATGTCAATTCCATTGGCTCCTTGAATTGACCCCTTGAAGAAGTCAACACTTGTGTCCATTGGCTCCATAGGTTGACCCCTTGAATAGCAAGTTAATGCCTTTGTGCCCATTCCATTGGCTCCTTGAGTTGACCCCTTGAAGAGCAACTCAATGTCTTTGTGTCCATTCCATTGGCTCCTTGAGTTGACCCCTTGAAGGGCAAGTCAGTGCCTTTGGTTCATTCCATTCCATTGGGTTGACCACTGGAAGGGCAGGTCAATGCTTGTGTCCATTCCATTGGCCCCTTGAGTTGATCCCCTGAAGGACAAGTCAACACTTGTGTCCATTCTGTTGGCTCTATGGGTTGACCTCTTGAAGGGCAAGTCAGTTCCATTGGCTCCATGGTTTGACCCCTTGAAGGGCAAGCCAAAGCTTATGTCCATCCCATTGGTCCCAGGAGCTGACCCCTTGAAGGACAAGTCAACACACGTGTCCATTCTGTTGGCTCTAAGGGTTGACCCCTTGAAGGGCAAGTCTGTTCCTTTGGCTCTATGGGTTGACCCCTTGAAGGGCAAGCCAAAGCTTATGTCCATTCCATTGGTCCCAGGAGCTGACCCCTTGAAGGACAAGTCAACACACGTGTCCATTCTGTTGGCTCTATGGATTGACCCCTTGAAGGGCAAGTCTGTTCCTTTGGCTCTATGGGTTGACCCCTTGAAGGGCAAGTCTGTTCCTTTGGCTCTATGGGTTGACCCCTTGAAGGGCAAGTCTGTTCCTTTAGCTCTATGGGTTGACCCCTTGAAGGACAAGCCAAAGCTTATGTCCATTTCATTGGTCCCATGAGCTGACCCCTTGAAAGACAAGTCAACACACGTGTCCATTCTGTTGGCTCTATGGGTTGACCCCTTGAAGGGCAAGTCTGTTCCTTTGGCTCTATGGGTTGACCCCTTGAAGGGCAAGCCAAAGCTTATGTCCATTCCATTGGTCCCAGGAGCTGACCCCTTGAAGGGCAAGTCAATGCCTTTGTGTCCATTGGCTCCATGAGTTGACCCCTTAGAGGAGCAAGTCAATGCTTCTGTCTATTCCATTGGCTCCTTGAGTTGACCACTGAATGTCAAAACAACACTTGTATAGATCTATATATATCTATATCTCCTGGCCTTGCCTTGACCACAGGTGCCGGCCATCTCCTTGGCCTACGAAGCGGCCGAGAGCGACATCATGAAGCGCCAGCCACGAAACCCCAGGACCGACAAGCTGGTCAACGAGCGGCTGATCAGCATGGCTTACGGGCAGATCGGTGAGTGGTCAGCGCTGTGGACACTATGGACCGTGCAAGGTCCAGCCACCCTTGGTGGGCAGAAGATGGGAAATGCAAGCTCTCTTCTTGCATGGCAATGGGGGGATCCATGGACAAGCATTTCGGAGAGTTTCCTTGGCATTTGTTACTACTACTACTACTACTACTACTACTACTACTATTACTACTACTATATTTGTATCCAACTTGTACCCCTGTGTACATAGAATCCTAGAGCTGGAAGAGACCTCCAATGGCCTTCCAATTCCAAATCAGTCATCGAATCAGAGTTGGGAGGGAACCCCAGAGGCCATCCAATCATTCCCCTTTATTCTGCCAGGCAGGAAGGCACCATCTAATCCCTCACAACAGATGGCCATCCAGCCTCTGCACCATGATGGTGATGGTGATGATGATAGTACCACCATAGGATCCTTGAGTTGGAAGAGACCCCCAAGGACCTTCCAGTCCAACCCCATAACAGATAGATGGAGTCAAATAATTATGTGATAGAACCCTAGAGTCGGGAGGGAAACCCAGAGGTCATCCAGTCCAGGCAGGAAGACACACCATCCGATCCCTCCCCACAGATGGCCATCCAGCCCCTGTTTAAAGACCTCCAGAGAAGGAGAGTGACTCTTTCTCGACTCGACTGGGATATGAGGGTCCGGTTTTGGTCAAGGGTCATCCATGCAGGTTTCAAGGGGATTCTTGTCCAGGGTTTGGGACCCCCGGAAAGAGGGCTTCCTTGACCCCGTGCTCCTTCCTTGCAGGCATGATCCAGGCTTTGGGGGGCTTCTTCTCCTACTTTGTGATCCTGGCCGAGAACGGCTTCCTGCCCTCCGTCCTGGTGGGCATCCGCCTCAACTGGGACGATCGGTCGGTCAACGACTTGGAGGACTCCTATGGGCAACAATGGGTGAGCATAGGTTGGGGCCACCACCATGGAAGCCCTGCGTGAATATAGGACGTTTCCACTGGAGGTGGCTTTTTGGTTGGACCTGGGTTGGATTGTGGAAACATAGGGTTGCAAGGGGGAACCCCAGAGGTCATCTAGTCCAAGCCCATTATGCCAGAAGGAAGACACAACTAAAGCCCTCTCAACAGATGGCCATTCAACCTCTGTTTATAGACATAGAAACAAAGAGTTGGAAGGGACCCCAGAGGTCATCTAGTCCAAGCCCATTATGCCAGACACAACCAAAACCCTCTCGACAGATGGCCATTCAACCTCTGTTTACAGACATAGAAACAAAGAGTTGGAAGGGACCCACAGAGGTCATCTAGTCCAAGCCCATTATGCCAGAAGGAAAACACAACCAAAGCTCTCTCAACAGATGGCCATTCAACCTCTGTTTATAGACATAGAAACAAAGAGTTGGAAGGAGACTCTCAGAGGTCATCTAGTCCAACCCCCCCCCCCCCCGTATACCAGGGAGGAAGGCACAAGCAAAGCACTCCCAATGGGTAGCCATTCAGCCTCTGGAAGGGGGATTCCCAGAGGTCATCTAGTCCAAGCCCATTATGCCAGAAGGAAGACACAACCAAAGCCCAGTTGACAGATGGCCATTCTACCTCTGTTTATATAGAAACAGGGTTGGAAGGAGACCCTCAGAGGTCGTCTAGTCCAACCTGCCCCCATATCAGGGAGGAAGGCACAAGCAAAGCCCTCCTGACGGGTGGCCATTCAGCCTCTGGAAGGGATATCCCCAGAGGTCATCTAGTCCAACCCCCCCCCCCCCATATCAGGGAGGAAGGCACAAGCAAAGCCCTCCTGACGGGTGGCCATTCAGCCTCTGGAAGGGATATCCCCAGAGGTCATCTAGTCCAACCCCCCCCCCCCCCCCCATATCAGGGAGGAAGGCACAAGCAAAGCCCTCCTGACGGGTGGCCATTCAGCCTCTGGAAGGGGGATCCTCAGAGGTCATCTAGTCCAACCCCCCCATATCAGGGAGGAAGGCACAAGCAAAGCCCTCCTGACGGGTGGCCATTCAGCCTCTGGAAGGGGTATCCCCAGAGGTCATCTAGTCCAGCCCCCATTTTGCCAGGCAGGAAGACACAACCCAAAAGGTCCCTCCAGCTTCTGTTGGAAGACCTCCACAGAAGGAAAGTCCATCATTTTTTGAGGCAGATATGGAGGGGAACTCCAAGGGCCATCCAGTCCAGCCCCCTTCTTCCAGGCAGGAAGGAACACAACCCAAGCCCTCCCGAAAGATGTCCCTCCAGCCTCTGCTGGAAGACCTTAACAACCCCCAGGCATTTCCCCGTCTTCCTGGGTGACGCTGCCCCGCTTTCCCTTCCCTGCAGACCTACGAGCAGCGCAAAGTGGTGGAGTTCACTTGCCACACGGCCTTCTTCGTCAGCATCGTGGTGGTCCAGTGGGCCGACCTGATCATCTGCAAGACCCGGAGGAACTCCGTCTTCCAGCAAGGCATGAGGTGAGTGAGTGAGGGAGGGGCCCCCAAGGACACCTAACCCAGAACCCCCCCCCCCCCACTTTGAGGGACCGGGGCTCACCTTCCTTCCTTCCCTTTGTTCTCTTTCTTCCCAGGAACAAGATCCTGATCTTCGGCCTCTTTGAGGAGACCGCCCTGGCTGCCTTCCTCTCCTACTGCCCCGGGATGGACGTCGCCCTCAGGATGTACCCCCTCAAGTGAGTCCCAAGGGGGGGCTGACCCCCCAAAAGAATGGGATGAGGACCCCTCCCCTCCTTTTTCTTCCTTCCCTCCCTTTTTTCTTCCTTCCTTCCTTCCTTTTCCTCTCTCCCTCATTCCTCTTTTCTTCCCTCCCTCCCTCCTTCCTTCCTTCCTTTTCTTTCTCCTTCTTTTGGGTTCCCCTCCATATCTGCCTCAAAGATATTTTTCCTCCCTTATTTTTTTCTTCCCTTCATCTTCCTTCACTTTTTCTTTCCTTCCTTCATGTCTTTGCCTTTTTCTTTCCTTTCTTCTTTTTCCTCCCAACCTTCTTTTTCATTCTTCCTCTCCTCCTCCTTCCTGTTTTCTCTTTCCTTTTTCCTCCTTCCATTTCTTTTTCTTCCTATTTTCCTCTCTCCCTACCTTTTTCCTTCTTTCCTCCTTCCTCCTTCCTGTTTTCCTTCCTTTTTGCTTCCTTCCTTTTCTTTCTTTCCTTCCTTTTTTCCTCTCTCCCACCCTTTTCCCTTCCTGTTTTCCTTCCTTCCTTCCCTTTCTTTTTTCCTCTCTCCCTCCTTTTCCTTCCTTCCTCGCTTCCTTTTTCTTCCTTTTTTCTCACTTCTTTCCATCCTTCCTTCCTTCCTCCTATCCTCCTCCTTCCTATTTTCTTTCCTTCCTTTTTTCCTCCTTCCTTCCTTCTTTCTTTTGCCTTCCTTTTTTCCTCTCTCCCTCCCTTTTTCCTCCTTCCTCTTTTCCTTCCTGTTTTCCTTCCTTCCTTTTCTTTCTTTCCTTCCTTTTTTCCTCTCCCACCCTTTTTCCTTCCTTCCTTCTTCCTCTCTTCCTTCCTGTTTTCCTTCCTTCCTTTCCTTTCTTTTTTCCTCTCTCCCTTCTTTTCCTTCCTCTCTTGCTTTCTTTTTCTTCCTTTTTTCTCACTTTTCCTTCCTTACTTTCTCCTCTCCTCCTCCTTCCTGTTTTCTTTCTTTCCTTTTTCCCTCCTTCCATTTCTTTTTTCTTCCTTTTTCCTCTCTCCCTCCCTTTTTCCTCCTTCCTGTTTTCCTTCCTTTTTCCTTCCTTCCTTTCCTTCCTTTTTCCTCTCTCCCACCCTTTTCCCTTCCTTCCTTCCTTCCTTCCTGTTTTCGTTCCATTCTTTCTTTTTTCCTCTCTCCCCCTTTTCCTTCCTTCCTCGCTTCCTTTTCTTCCTTTTTTCTCACTTCCTTCCTTCTCTCCTCCTCCTTCCTGTTTTCTTTCCTTCCTTTTTTTCTCCTTCCTTCTTTCTTTTTCCTCTCTCCCTCCTTTCTTCCTGTTTTCCTTCCTTTTTTCTTCCTTCCTTCCTTTTCTTTCTTTCTTTCCTTCCTTTTTTCCTCTCTCCCACCCTTTCCCCTTCCTTCCGGTTTTCCTTCCTTTCCTTCCTTTCTTTTTTCCTCTCTCCCTCCTTTTCCTTCCTTCTTTTCTTCCCTTTTTCTCACTTCTTTCCTTCCTTCCTTCCTCCTATCCTCCTCCTTCCTATTTTCTTTCCTTCCTTTTTTCCTCCTTCCTTCTTTCTTTTGCCTTCCTTTTTTCCTCTCTCCCTCCCTTTTCCCTCCTTCCTCCTTCCTGTTTTCCTTCCTTTTTTCTTCCTTCTTTCTTTCCTTTTTTCCTCTCCCACCCTTTTTCCTTCTTCCTTCCTTCCAATTTTCCTTCCTTTCTTTTTTCCTCTCTCCCTCCTTTTCCTTCCTTCTTTTCTTCCCTTTTTCTCACTTCTTTCCTTCCTTCCTTCCTTCCTTTCCAGATGCAAATCATTGCAGCCCAGCCCCAGATGCGCACCCCAGCCCCACTTTTCCCCAGTTGACTCCACCCCAAATACCTTCCCTCCTTTTTGCAAATGGCCACCCCCCTGAATGCCACAGACGGATCCAGCTCTGGCTTACCTGCTCCACTAGATTAGATGAATCAGATGGTGGGCAATCCCCCCCACCTCTGGTTCTCAGTCTTAATCCGTCCCATACACAGTCAGCCTAGTCGTGCATTTTCAAATTGGGGAGAGACCCACACCACCTCTCTATAGGCACAGGGGGCTCGCGGCTTTCTCCAAGTTGGTCTTTAGCTTATGGAAGACTCTCAGAGTTGGGAGAGACTCCCAAAGGTCATCCAGCCCAACCCTTTTCTGCCAAGAAGGACACCATATGATCCCACCTGGGAGATGACCATCTAGCCCCTGTTTATAGAATCCTAGACTTGGAAGGGACTCCCAAAGGCCATCCAGTCCAGCCCCCTTCTGCCAGGCAGGAAGGCACAATCAAAGTCCTCCTGACAGATGGCCATCTAGCCAGTTATGAGAGATGCACATGACTGAGATATGTATGCACAAACACAGACATACACACACACACACACACACATATGGATATATACACACACATATGATAGCTACAGAATCCTACAGTTGGAAGGGACCCCCCAAAAGCCATCCAGGCAGGAAGGCACAATTAAAGCTCTACTGACAGATGGCCATTTACACATAAATATGGGAGATACACTCTATCTATCTATCTATCTATCTATACACACACACACACACGCATGCAGAATCATAGAGTTTGAAGGGACCCCCAATGGCCATCCAGCCCAACCCCCTTCTGCCAGGCAGGAAGGCACAATGAAAGCCCTCCTGTCAGATGATCTAGCAATAGTTATGAGAGATGCACATGACTGAGATACACACACACACACACATATACATAAACACATACACAAATACACACACATATGATAGATACAGAATCCTGCAGTTGGAAGGGACCCCCGAAGGATATCCAGTCCAACCCCCTTCTTTCTGCCAGGCAGGAAGGCACAATCAAAGCCCTCCTGACAGATGGCCATCCAGCCATAGATATGAGAGATACACATGACTGTGTATATATATGTGTGTGTGTGTGTGTGTATACACACACAATAGATGCAGAATCATAAAGTTGGAAGGGACCTCCAATGGCCATCCAGCCCAATCCGCTTTTGCCAGGCAGGAAAGCACAATCAAAGCCCTCCTGCCAGATGGACAGCTAGCCATAGTTATGAGAAATGCACATGACTGAAATACACACACACACACGTATACATAGACACATACACACACACATGCACACATAGGATAGATACAGAATCCAGCAGTTGGAAGGGACCCCCAAAGGCCATCCAGCCCAACCCCCTTCTTTCTGCCTTCATGCAGGAAAAGCACACTCAAAGCACCCCCAACAGATGGCCATCCAGCCTCCAAGGAAGGAGCTGATTGCCTGTCCTTTGCCTTGTTTGTGCTGAGCGTCTGTTGTCCTCTCCTTCTTCTTTCCAGGCCGAGCTGGTGGTTCTGCGCCTTCCCGTACAGCTTCCTCATCTTTGTCTATGACGAGATCCGCAAGCTGATCCTGCGCCGCAACCCCGGAGGTGAGAGCGGGGAGACCCTTGCACGACCCAGATTCCGGCCTCCACCCTTTTTAAATATACTTCACAACCTATTTACTCAAATCCCATGCTCATATCCTATTTAGCCGAATCTCATGCACACCTTTTGGGGCTGAGGGACTTGGCCCTCATCATGAGGGTGTGGGAGAGATCCATGCCATGCGGTCATCTCAGTGCAGACGCAAAGCCAATGGGGAAGAAGCTCCTTTTGGCTGGACACCATCTCTAATTACCCGTATTGACTCAAGTCTCATGTGCCATTGACCCTAATGCACCATTGGCCCTAATGCACGCCTCTGTTTCCAAAATCCGGAATGCAAAAAATAGTATTTGCTGGTGAAGGTCATGCGCAGAAAGTGCCCTTTTTGCAAGGTGCGCACTGCAGTGGGCGCATGCTTCCAGTGGCTTCCTTTGGGACACATCTCTGCTGCAGAATGAATGCCCTTCCATTGCCTTGGCTCAATGCTATGGAGTCAGGGGGGATTGATAATTGATTTCTATTTTAATTAATTATAAATAATAATTTATAATATTGTAATAATATATACACACACATATATATTTATATTACATGTGATATAATAGTAATAATAATATGATATTATAAATATATATTTATATTACATGTGATATAATAGTAATAATAATATGATATTATAAATATATATTTATATTACATGTAATATTATTAATTATATTACAATATAATGGTATAGTACAATATAGTAATAAATAACAATGATATTATCCTATGCTAATAATATACTATATTGTATGTATATATATATATCTTTATAATATAATATAATGCAATATACTACTACTACTACTAATATATTATAATTATATACACACATATTTATATTACATGTAATATAATACTAATACTAATATATTATAATTATATATCTATATTACATGTAATATGACTAATAATATTACAATATAATGGTAGAGTACAATATAGTAATATATAATACTGATATTATGCTATGCTAATAATATACTATATTGTATGTATATATATCTTTATAATATTATAATGTAATGCAATATACTACTACTGATAATATGATACTATAATTACACACACATATTTATATTACATGTAATATACTACTAATAATATGATATTATAATTATATATTTATATTACATGTAATATTACTAATAATATTACAATATAATGGTAGAGTACAATATAGTAATATATAATACTGATATTATGGTATGCTATATACATGCAATATAGTATATTATTAGCATAGGATAATATATATAGGAGCCCCCGGTGGCGCAGTGGGTTAAAGCACTGAGCTGCTGAGCTTGTTGATCGAAAGGTCGCAGGTTCGATTCCGGGGAGCGGCGTGAGCTTCCGCTGTCAGCCCTAGCTTCTGCCAACCTAGCAGTTCGAAAACATGCAAATGTGAGTAGATCAATAGGTACCGCTCCGGCGGGAAGGTAACAGCGCTCCATGCAGTCATGCCAGTGGCCACATGACCTTGGAGGTGTCTACGGACAACGCTGGCTCTTCGGCTTAGAAATGGAGATGAGCACCAGAGTCCCAGAGTCAGACATGACTGGATTTAATGTCAGGGGACTACCTTTACTATATATATATATATATATATATATATATCTTCATAATATTATAATGTAATGCAATATAATACTACTACTAATAATATGATATTATATTTATATATACACATATTTATATTACATATAATACTACTAATAATATATTATAATTATATATTTATATTACATCTAAAATTACTAATAATATTACAATATAATGGTAGAGTACAATATGGTAATATATAATATTGATGCTTCCCTTTTGGCTTTGGCTCAGCACTAAGGTGAACGTAGGGTGCAAAACCCTGATTTTGGCGAGGTCATTTAGCCCCAAAAGGTGAGCATTAGATTCGAGGAAATATAGTAAATGGCACTGACTCATTGCAATGCCATGCTGGGATTTGTAGTTTGCTGAGGCATCGGCCCTCTTTAGCATAGGGTGCAAATCCCATGTGCACCCTGATTTTGGCGAGGTCCATTTAGCCCCAAAAGGTGAGCACTAGATTTGAGTAAATACAGTCAATGGCATTGACTCAATAAGATGCCATGCTGGGATTTGTAGTTTGCGGAGGCATCGGCCCTCTTTAGCAGAGGACAATCAAGACCTTGTGAAACTACAACATTGAACCAAATGCCGAGCCAAAGCTAATACACTGAAGTCAATGGGTCTCCTCTGTTTGGAGATCCGGGCCGCTATTGGGGTGAAGGGCAGAGGGAAAGGGGGGGGGGGGTCCCCGGATGATGACCCTTGACCCTTGGACCCCCTTTCTGATTGTTTTCTCTTTTTGCAGGATGGGTGGAGAAGGAGACCTACTACTGAGCCTCTGCCCTTCTCTTCCTCTTCCTCCTCCATTTCCTTTCTGGGTTGGGGTCTTCTCCCCCCCTGCCCCCTCCCCACATTTACCTATTTCCCTTTCCTTTCTGACCTTGAGAAAGAAAGAACGAAGAGACCACCGACTCTTTGCTGGGAGAGAAACATCCAAAGCAAGACCCCTCCCCAAAACGAAACCCCCTCCCTTGGAAATAGCTGGGACCCCCGCCCCCTTTTCATTGTTGTCCCCCAACTGACCCCCCCCAAACCTCCCTTCTGCCATCATTTCCTTTGTTTTTAGGACCTTTCATTTTGGAGGGGGGAAATGGGGAGGGGGCGCCACTGGGGAGAAATAGAGGGGGGGCCCACACACATGTATACATACATACTTATATATATAGATATATATTTACCTCTGCGAAAGGCGCCCCCTCCCCCCCCCCTTGTCCAGAGCTGGATTTGAACCCGGGACCAGCCCCAGAACAACATGCCTCGGATTAAGTGAGCCAAATTGGGGAGGGGGCTTTCATTTTGGGGGGGGGTCCCCTACATTTCCTGGTTTATCCCCCAAACTATTTCCTCCTTCCGCCCAAAGGAGGGTGAATGAGTGCGGATGGGTGCGTTTGAGGCCGGCGGTCAGTGAGGGGGTCAGTCCCGCCACTGACCGCCTCTTCTCTTCCTTCCCCATCATCATCATCATCATCATCATCATCATCGCTATTCTAATTATATGCCGCTTTTATCTCTCCACAAAGCGGCTCTAATGAAAAAAGCAAAACATCGTTATCATCATCGTCATTCATTACGCTTTATCTCCCAGTTGAATTATTATTATTATTATTATTATTATTATTATTATTATTATTATATTGATATCCTGCTTTGATCTCCCAATTGAGTTGCAAAGAGGTTCTTAAAGAAACAGTACACTTTGAAATTGAGAACCAACCGGTCAATTGAAATCCCTTGAAACTATTATTATTATTATTATTATTATTATTATTAGATTTACATTCCGCTTTGATCTCCTGATTGAATTGCAAAGCGGCTCCCGACCTTAAAGATACAGTACCGTTTAAAAGCCATGCAAGTATCAAACATGCAAGTATCAAAGCAACCAATTAACATCCTCGAAAACTACTACTATTATTATTATTATTATTATTATTATTATTATTATTTTGTATTTATCTCCTGATTGAATTGCAAAGCGGCTCCCGATCTTAAAGAAACAGTACAGTTTAAAAGTCATACAAGTATCAAACATGCAAGTATCAAAGCAACCAATTAAAATCCTCGAAAACTATTATTATTATTATTATTATTATTATTATTATTATTTTGTTTTTATCTCCTGATTGAATTGCAAAGCAGCTCCCAATCTTAAAGAAACAGTACAGTTTAAAAGTCATAACATACAAGTATCAAAGCAACCAGACAATTAAAATCCCCGAAAACTATTATTATTATTATTATTATTATTATTATTATTATTAGATTTAAATTCCGCTTTGATCTCCTGATTGAATTGCAAAGCGGCTCCCGACCTTAAAGAAACAGTACAGTTTAAAAGTCATGCAAGTATCAAAGCAACCAATTGAAATCCTCGAAAACTATTATTATTATTATTATTATTAGATTTAAATTCCGCTTTGATCTCCTGATTGAATTGCAAAGCGGCTCCCGATCTTAAAGAAACAGTACAGTTTAAAAGTCATGCAAGTATCAAACATGCAAGTATCAAAGCAACCAATTGAAATCCTCGAAAACTATTATTATTATTATTATTATTATTATTATTATTATTATGTTTTTATCTCCTGATTGAATTGCAAAGCGGCTCCCGATCTTAAAGAAACAGTACAGTTTAAAAGTCACAATATGCAAACATTGAAGCAACCAGTCAATTAAAATCCCCAAAAACTTATTATTATTATTATTATTATTATTATTATTATTACTCTGTTTTTATCTCCTGATTGAGATGCAAAGCAGCTTATGACCTTAAAGAGACAGTACCATTTGAAATCCACACCCTACAAGCGTTGAAATACAATCAAACAAACCTGTCAATCAAAATACCTTGAAACCATAATAATAATAATAATAATGATTATTATTATTATTATTATTATTATTATTATTATTATTGTTATATTTAAGAACAATCCCTTAAGGCACTTAAAACCCTTAGAAACTGTTTTAAATGGCTATGTGGGTTAGGGATAAAATCCTAGGACCTTAGAGTTGGAAGGGGCTCCCAAGGGCCATCCAGTCCAACCCCTCCATGCAGGAAGGCACATAAATCCGATCCCTCCCAACAGATGGCCATCTGGCTTCTGTTTAAACAGCCTCCAGAGAAGAAAGGAGACTCCAATGGACTCCTAGGTAATGTATATTCCACTAGAGTCAGAAGGGAGACCGAAAAGGCCATCTAGTCCAACCCCCTTTCTGTTTTGCAAAAAGGCACCATCCAATCCCTCCCGACAGATGGTCCTCTGGCCTCTGTTTAATGAACCTCCACTCCATCAAAGTGTTTGCGCGTAAGAGAGAATGAAATCTACCAACTTCTTTTTTTAATTTAAGAAAATTGTGATTATTCTTCCCCCTTTTGGCTTGATTCCTGCTAGACGTGTCTCCTGTGCATGTACAGAGTTCCATAGGGCCGTAAGAGAGCAGCTTATTCCCTCTGCGTGAGAGTGTGTGCGGGTGTGTGTGTCTATATGGGGAAGGGGCTCCGTCCATTATTTCTGTCCCAATAGGATCCACTGTGAGGAAATTGGGAAGGAGGGAGGGGGGCAAAGGGGGGCTGCCCCGGCGTTGACCCCCTTAGTGACCCCGAGAGACCCCTCCCCAGATCTCCCCTGGTCCCAATGGGGGGGGCTTGTCCTGGGGGGTCAGCTTCGGGGTCTCCCCATGTCCCCCCTCCCCCCTCCATTTCCTTTGTATTTGGGGAGGGGAGGGGTGCCCAAAGGGGGAGGGGTCACCCCCTTCCCCCCCTCCTCCTCCCCCTCCTCCTTCTTCCCCCGTTTTGGGATCGTGTTGTCATGTGAATCAACCAAAACAAGGGAAAATAGCGGAAAACAACAACAACAACAACAACAACAACCCCGGTTTAACAAATAAAATAAATTTAAAAAAACAGAAGGTGGTCGTCGGGTGGTTGTTGGCGTGTGTGTGTGTGTTAGATACACACTTTTGGCAGGGAATTATACATATACATACACTCACCCACCCCCCCACACACATATACATACACACACCTAAATATCCACATATGTATATAAACATACATATATATGCACATGCACACATACAAATATATACATACAAATATGCATAAATATATACACACATATGTATGTATACACACATATGCACATGCACATATACACACAAATATATATTATCTACAATTATACATATACACATATATATACATGTATATATATTGTTGTAGTACAGTGTGATAGTAACGTAACTACTGCTGGTAGAAGGGAGAAGAGGGCTGCGCAGGGTACATATATAGTATGTATATACACAGACATATATACACATACATACACATATGCATACATATATATACACATACATGCACACGTGTATACATGCATACATATGCATGCATATATACACACAAATATATGCACACATGTACATATATTGTTGTAGTACAGCGTGATAGTAACGTTACTACTACTGGTAGAAGGGAGAAGAGGGCTGTGCAGGGTACATATATAATATGTATATACACAAACATATACACATGCATGCATATACACATATGCATACATATATATACATATATACATACATGCACACGTGTATACATGCATACATACATATGCATGCATATATACACACAAATGGAGCCCCCGGTGGCGCAGTGGGTTAAAGCACTGAGCTGCTGAGCTTGTTGATCAAAAGGTCGCAGGTTCAATTCCGGGGAGCGGCGTGAGCTTCCGCTGTCAGCCCTAGCTTCTGCCAACCTAGCAGTTCGAAAACATGCAAATGTGAGTAGATCAATAGGTACCGCTCCGGCGGGAAGGTAACGGCCTTCCATGCAGTCATGCCTATGGCCACATGACCTTGCAGGTGTCTATGGACAACGCCGGCTCTTCGGCTTAGAAATTGGGATGAGTACCACACCCCAGAGTTGGACACGAGTGGACTTAATGTCAGGGGACTACCTTTACCTTATACACACAAATATATGCACACATATACATATATACATGCACATGTGTATATACATATACATACGCACACATATATGCACACACATATATACATACACATATGCATGCATGTATACACACACATAAGCCAGATACATATATATTCACACACGAGGTATTCACATACATATATACACACATATACAGATATTTACATACATACATATATATACATATACACACGTACACACAGATATATATGTGTGTACGTGTGTGTGTATGTATATATGTATGTAAGTAAATATACACGTGCACACACACACATATATATTTATATACACATGTATGGATGACCGATCGGAAAGGGGTTGGTCTGGATGACCTTTAGGGGGCCCCATGCAAGGAAAGTCGTGCCCTTCTGAACAGGCTCCAAAGCACACAAATGTCATTGCTGGCGCCGGATCAATATGTCTACGGAAGAGACTTTGCCACATGATGGAAGAAGGCGCATCATCACGCTGCGGCCGATCTGGGCTGGACAGGGAGCACGGTCACTCTCATGCACGTGAGCATGCATGCAACGTGGGTGAAGATACGGTGCCAGTCCCATCATTTTGGGGGTGCAGAGCGTTGTGTTGGGGGGGGGCATGAAGGGCTTTGTCCTGGGATGACCCTTCCTCCTCCCCCCCTCCCCCCCCCCCCCGTCTGCTTGACCCAGCTAATTTAATCGGATTGCTTTTTCCATCTGTCTCCCATGGGAGGGGGACGGAGACGGGGAGGAGGTCATCGCCACGGCAACCGGAGGATGGAGAAGGTGTCGCCATGGCGACAGAGCAGCTGGACCGGTGACGGAGGAGATGCGTGTGGGGCAGCCCACACGCACCCGTTGGGGGGTTCCTTTTCCAAACTGTTATTATTTATTGTCTGTAATTATTTCCTCATTGGGTCCATCATTAAAAATATGGGGGGGGGGGGGGGGTGTGTGATTAAACTGCACAAACTTTGTCGTTGTGGAAAAGGGGAAATCCACCTATTGCACATTTTTTGCACCACACCATTAAACACTTGTTATTTTAGTTTGCAAAATGGGAGGTGTTCCCACGCAAAACCCTCTGCTCTTCCCCGGCAAAATCCTTCCTTGGGTTTCCCCCCCCCCCCCCATTTGCTGCATTGCCGCAACTCTAAACTCTGCAAGACTTGCTGCATTGCCACTGGTCCCAATGGGGCTGTGGTACTTTGGGGGCTGGGTGGGTATGTGTTGTGGTCACCTTCCCACCCGGGGCAAGCTACCTCGGCTGACCTTTCGGAGCTCATGCATTTCGGAGCTCGTCCATTTCAGAGCTCGTGCATTTCGGAGCTTGTGCATTTCAGAGTTTGTGCATTTCAGAGCTTGTGGTTTTCAGAGCTTGTGGATTTCAGAGCTCATGCATTTCAGAGCTTGTGCATTTCAGAGCTCGTGCATTTCGGAGCTTGTGCATTTCAGAACTTCTGGATTTCAGAGCTCGTGCATTTCGGAGCTTGTGAATTTCAGAGCTTCTGAATTTCAGAGCTCGTGCATTTCAGAGCTTGTGCATTTCAGAGCTCGTGCATTTCGGAGCTTGTGCATTTCAGAGCTCATGCAATTCAGAACTTCTGGATTTCAGAGCTCGTGCATTTCAGAGCTCGTGCATTTTGGAGCTCGTGCATTTCGGAGCTCGTGCATTTCGGAGCTCGTGCATTTCAGAGCTCATGCAATTCAGAACTTCTGGATTTCAGAGCTCGTGCATTTCGGAGCTCGTGCATTTCAGAGCTTGTGGAATTCAGAACTTCTGGATTTCAGAGCTCGTGCATTTCGGAGCTCATGGATTTAAGAGCTCGTGCATTTCAGAGCTCGTGCATTTCGGAGCTCATGCATTTCAGACCTTGTGGATTTCAGAGCTCGTGCATTCCAGAGCTTCTGCATTTAGGACCTCATGCGTTTCGGAGCTTGTGGATTTCAGAGCTCGTGCATTCCGGAGCTCATGCCTTTAGGAGCTTGTGCATTTAGGATCTTGTGCATTTCAGAGCTCGTGCGTTTCAGAGCTCATATGTTTCAGAGCTTGTGCATTTTGGAGCTTGTGCATTTCGGACCTCGTGTGTTTCAAAGCTCATGCGTTTTCAACACCCAATGGACGGTCTGGTTTCAAGACTTTTGTTTCTTTAATGTCACCATTAAAAAGTGGGGGGGGGGGAAGAGCAGCAACTTCAGGGGGTCCGGATGGGAAACGGATGGGGCCTGAGCAGCAGAATGGAAAGAGGAAACGTTCTCAGCAACACAGGAGGAAAGCGAAACAGGAACTACTCAGGAAAGGGGTGGGGACTCTTCGTTATGGGAGGAGCTAAAAAGGCATGGACTGGGGAGGGGGTGGGACTTGTGGGAGGAGCCAAAGGGCAAGGAATGGGAAAGGAGAGAGGTCTTTTAATTATGGGGTGAGTTAAAAAAGAAAGGACTAGGAAAGGGTTGGGGGTCTCTTAACTGTGGGAGGGGCTAAAAAGGAAAGAGATGGGTCTACTGATTGTGGGAGGAGCTAAAATGAAATGGGTGGGGTCTTAATTGTGGGAGGGGCTTAAAAGGAGAGTGTGGGGGTCTCTGAATTGTGGGAGGAGCTAGAAAAGACTAGGAAAAGGGTCTCTTAATTGTGGGAGGAGCTAAAAGGAAATGGGTGGGGTCTCTTAATTGTGGGAGGGGCTTAAAGGGAAATGGGTGGGGTACTTAATTGTGGGAGGAGCTAAAAAGGAGAGTGTGGGGGTCTCTTAATTGTGGGAGGAGCTAAAAGGAAATGGGTGGGGTCTCTTAATTGTGGGAGGGGCTTAAAAGGAAACGGGTGGGGTACTTAATTGTGGGAGGAGCTCAAAAGGAGAGGGTGGGGGTCTCTTAATTGTGGGAGGGGCTTAAAAGGAAACGGGTGGGATCTCTTGTGGGAGGAGCTAACATGAAAGGGGTGGGCACTTAATTGTGGGAGGAGCTTAAAATGCAAGGACTGGGGGAAAGGGGGCAGGACTTGTAATTGTGGGGGGAAGGATTAGGGAAAGGGGGTCTTTTAATTGTGGGAGGAGCTAAAGGGAAAGGGGTGGGTTCT